>NW_012103076.1:2975167-2983362 GCF_000951045.1 Mandrillus leucophaeus | reverse complement strand
CACCATTGTGTCAATACAGTTATTCTCACATATGAAACCCAAATTATAATGTGTGCTTCATGAAATGTCTCATGCATTGGCGGGGGAGGGCACTAATTGACCTAAAATATAGCTGCTCCAGTCACCACTTCTGCATATGGTCAAAGGCCAAGGCGTATAATTACAACTTTTTTCATCTTTTTCATGTCCCTTTACTCTCAAACAACACTTAAGCTTCTTGAAAACTTTTCCCTGGTAGAGTACCCAGAATTGTCCACATGATCCAAGTCCTTAGTGTTCCTATTGTTATGGATTTTCTAGTGCTTCCTCTTACTCAGAAATGCTCTCATAGTATTATGAGGTATCCTAGTAAAATATCCTGGATTCCAGTAATAGTTCTCCTTGCCCAAATTTTACAATATCAAAATACTAAAGAGGATCAGCCATGCTCACTACTAAAATGACCCAGTATCTACTTGTTTAACAGTATAAAAAGCCAAAATGTCATTAGTTCCCTTAGTTTCCAATGTAACAGAAACCTGAAGGGCTTCATTTCCTGGGAAAATGGTTCTTCCCTTGGCAAGAGGACCTCCAAACACAAGACACAAGTACTTGCAGATGGGGAAGCAACATTTTCTTCAGTGAATTAATAGATATAACAAGTGAGTCACTTCCCTGCCAAACCTGTATTCCCAGAGATGCATAATATAGTTATGGAGGAAAACACATTACATATTTTCTTTTAAGTCATCCATTGGATTCTTTGGAGAGCCCCTCAATCTTACAAAGTGTTCTGCCCCAGATGGTGTAATAAGGGAAGCTTCAGAAGTTCATTTCACTATTCCGTTAAGCCAGATACTTCTGGGAAATGGAGCACTGTGGTAAGACAAATGAATTTCATGGGGATGAGCCAACTGCCACATTTTCTTCACCATACAATTAGTTCTTCGGTCTGATGTGATGTTATGTGAGATAGCATGGTAAAGAATAAGGTAAAGTCCAAAAATAGTCTTTCCCACATAAGCATTGCAGGCAAGAAAGGCAAATCCAGATCCAGAAAATGAATCTATTCTTAAGGTGATAAATTGCTACTTGCTCCATGATTAGCAGAGGTCCAGTGTAATTTATCTGCCACTGAATGGTTGGCTCACCTTTCAGGGGAAATGGTACTGTGTCAGGAACTCAGTGTCAGTCATTAACATTGGGTAGTTAACAGCAGTGGTGGTATTCAGATCACTCTAGATGACAGAATATGCATATTTTTGAGTCCATACATAGTCTCTATCTGTGGCAACGAGCTCTTTCCACTTTGACTTATTGAACAAATGAGATAGTTGTGGAAATGTACTGATTAACGTCCACAGGATGAATCATTATATTCATAACTATTGAGACATCCCTGTGTAATTGATGCTCTAAGGAGGGCATTTACTTACATGAGATAGAAGTATCTTTATCTTTTCTGTCTAGTTTGCTGCATATGTCCACACATCTCTGATGAACTTTCTCATCACTAATCTTTCCATCTTATTCTTTCCAAATCTCTAAGGAGCTGGCCAGCTGCCTAATCACTGCTTATTAATGAACGTAGATTATACCTCTAACCACCTCTCCTTTCATAAAAAGTGGACAATCTGATTCATTGTCTAAAGATCTACCAGGAGGGAGAATTTTCCTGCATCACAGTCTTTCTGAGCCACTCCTTGATTGGACCTGAAATGCAGTAGTCACTCACTTCTGCTGTTGATGTTGTACCATCTGTATACTCAAGATGCATCTGTAAACTAGGCCTGTGGTTTTGCCTTCTCTGTTAACTGGTCCTAAGGGAACTCTCCTAAGTGGCCATAGGTGTGGTTGAGTAAGAGTAAGTAAAGCAAGAGGAGCTCTTGTTGTCTGTCTTTCATGATAATAGCTCTGACCTTATATTATGAGGTTGTTCAGTGACTAAAAGAATTGGAAGTCACAGGAAACTATAGGACACATTTTAATATTAAAGAGTACTTATCTATGAAAATGTTTACAAATGTGCTTTCATGCTTCAGAAGGGCAAAAAGGCTTGAAATAAATAGTAAGCCTCTAGAAACGTAACACAGATAATGTATTTGAATGTTCCAATATTTTATTTTTACCAAAATATGAAAAGACAAAACAGCAAAGGATGAATGCACTGAGAGAACAGTAAGTACAATGAAGTATTTTCTTTTCTCCCTCAATTAGGAGATAGGAGGAAATACAATATTCTTAAAACTGAGTTTATGCTTCCATTGGAGGTGTGGGCTAAGTAAACCTAATACTGATTAGACTGTCATTGTCCTGGAATTCTGACGATTCCTTATAAATGTTTATGATGTTTTGATGGAGACTGAACAGGTCATTTTTACAATTGATAATTAAAATTATCTCTAATAAAGCACTTAATTTAAATAAGGTTATTTTATCATAGATTTAAAGACCTGAACACAGAATCAGGCTTCTATGTATTGCAAAAAGTGAATGAGATATAAGCAACTCATTGCATCTTTAGGAAATTTTCAAAAATGTATTTAAATGCTTGTGTGGAAAATGTAATGTCAAGAGTATACTGCAGCCACTTTCCTCTCAGACTTTTTCTTGACTAGCTGGAAATGTAGTAATTAAAACTGTAGCCATCATGGAAATAACATAACTATTCATGAAAGTAACAGTAAATTATTGTAATACCATAGGGAATATTTTTTCAACTGTAAAATGTTTTTAGTAAGCTACATGTCTACTTGGCTAAAATACCTAAATTTCATTTATGTCAATATTTCCATCAGTGGTGATGAGTTTCCGGAGACCCAGGATTATATTGTTTCTCAACATATACACTGCTTTTCTGGGCACGGACAACCAGACTGCAGCTTGGATCACAGTAATTGTCCTTGGTAATCTTACTCCATCAGTGAGGCCAAACTGCTAATGAGACCCAGTTCAGGAGTTTTACAATCATCACATCTGCCCTCTGGCCTTTGGTCAAGAGTTCAGCCAAAGAGAACTCTTAGTAACAAGGAAGGCAAGGTGTGACTATCTATGTACTACTCATCAAAGAATTTGTTCCACAAGCATTTTCTGAGTGCCTCCTAATTTCAAGAAGATTTATGACACATTGTGTTCACAATGGTGACCATGACATTTCATTTCGGAGGAAATCAGGGGTACAATATGGTTGGGGCAATGTTGCACACCTTTGTGTAGGCCGATTTCTTACGGGGAAAATAGAAATTATCTTAATCTCTGACATAACCATGTCCTATTTATAATGAGCAACACAGCGATTAAAAGTAACAATACACTATAGCATTGTCAGGTGGTGTGTATTTTAGAGAGTCCAAACTTCCCTGAAAATTCACCTATGTAAGTCATAAATTTAAGCAGTACTTGAACATTCTGTAAAATGTACTGTAGGATTACAGTAACCTTTAAATATTCCCTCTGTGAAAAATTCCTCAGCATATGAATTCAGTTTATAGAGATACAGGACAAAACTTTTCTTCATGCAAATTTTGTTTACAATCTTTCTATCTTTCTTGATCCAATTGTATATTGAAATAGAATTAATCATGTCTGGGTACCTCAGGGTCAACATCATGAATATCAGTTATCCTACTGCACTCCAACAGAATAATGCTCCCAGTAACTATGTGCTTCCCAAGAAAAAGCTCTAGGATTAGGAATCTCCTGCTTTCTGTTGTGCTCTGTTATTATCTATACTTTTTTTGATATTTCTTTATGTTCATTCTGCTTGCAAACTGTAGCTCCTAATACACTTGGAGCTTTTGTTATAGTAGCAAAACCATTAGTTTTGATATTGTACAGCATTGAGAATGGCCTTGAACGATTTGCTCAGGTCCCTTAAACTTCACTTTTCTCATTTTCTTTCAGATTTCTCAACCTCTTCTACAATCAGAGTATTTATCTGTTAAATGGGGAACATAATAAAACAAAAACATGTCACAGGACACCCACAAGGATAAAATGAAATAATAAATATAAAGCATTTTGGAGACCCCTGTACATGGTGAACACTCTTACCATTAGCTAATATTGATATTTTCATCATTAAGTGAGACAATAGATACAGATATAAACTTCCCAGAATGTAGTAAGTGCTCCATGACTATTATTTTATTTGCTTTTATTAAAAAATAGATTAAGAATTATTTACTTGAGAGTGGTTCCACATCTGTGTATGTGGAGTAAAGTACATGGGGTTTGTGATCCTCTTTTCCTACTACTGTGGTGCCATCCTCACTTATTTCTGGGTTCAGTGTTACACTTCTCCAGTTTAGATAGCTATAAATCTTTCTGGAAGGAAATGTTGGTACTATATTTTATACCTAGGGAAACCAAAGAGTATAATTATCTGCCTCACTTTCCACTGCAGGTCAAGATTTAGTTAATTGACTCCAGTTCATTTTGCCCAGGGCATCTCCTCTGAGACAGATACCATGGTGGCTAGCATTAGATGATAGGAGCTGTGGTCTCGTAGAGAGAAAAGAGGGATGAGGCTCTCCCAGTCATAGAATTCCCAGTGACCAGGAAACAGCCACTGGCTGGTAATAACTTCCTCTCCCGTCTGACTTGGAATGGATTGCAGGCACTGACCTAGAGGGGAAAGGCTTCATCTCCCAACATCAGCCAATCTCATCTCATTGCAAGGGAAAGGCCCCTGGAGACGTGGTCCTATCCATCATGTGGACAGCTTTGGCCAAAGTGCCCACTACATCACTGGCTTTAATAAAAAGTTGCTGGAGGCTGCAGTACTAGTGACAGATGTAAACTGCAGCATGGCCAGAGCCTACGAATTCTCCCAAGGTGGAAGTACACTTGAGGAGAAAGAGGAAGAAAAGGAAAGAGAAGACAAAAAGAGAAGTGAAAAATGATAAGGTAACCACTTCAGAATTTCCATTAAAAGTGAATTTAATAAACTAAAATATACTCTAAAGGGAAAGGCATTAGTCTGAAAAGATAAAATCTGAGAATGGAAACGACAAGAGTACTAAAAATACAATAAAGGAAGTAAGCCAAGATACCACGAAACTTTTCTATTAAATCCGAGAATGCCAGAATTAAGAAAGCAATTGGGTACCATACAGATTTGAAAAAAAAAAAACAGAAAATAATTAAATAATAACCTGATGCCAATTATTATTACACAATTTGGTAAATTTAAAAATTTAAGTATTTCTTAATGCATTTACAGAATTTCAGTGTTATGAACAGAGTAGGTTTTAAATAAAGTTTTGATAAGTGAATAATTCACCAACTAATCAAGTGTCCATAAAAACTGACATAATTGTGATTTAAATAATTGGTCATATCTCAAGGGATTAGTTTATGTCCTACACCTGAATATTTTTCTAATTTGTCTCCTAATTGATTTAATGTCAGTATTTTCAGTAGCTTTTGTAACCCAGCAGTTTTCTCAAAAAGTATATAAACTTGAAAACTAAGAATTCCTAAGACAAACTAGGCCCATGCATTTAGATATATCAGATAATTATGATACATCCTATACATGCATTTAGGTATACCAGACATATCATATAATTATGATATATCCAAACTAAATACAAGTGTTCACTGGATGTTATTATACATGGGTCAGAGTGGGAAACAGGTTGCCAGATGCTAAAATTCCTTTCTTTCCTGGCACATCCTACAGTGGGATGGATCGCATAGGTGTCAGAGAAAATATGGAAGACCTTACACTCTGGAACCATGGAGGTCCTATATAAATTGCTATTGTTGACTGATAGTGAAGGGACCCCAAAATACTTTGTTGCCTTCTACAAAAACTAGTATGGTCAGTAGGGCAAAAATCATTACTTCTGATTTTTTTTTTTTTTGCAAATATTGAATGTGTATCATGTGTTAAGTAAAATAGATACAAATATGCGATTGTCTACTGTTGTATCTTCTGCATGAGAATAGTGCTTGGCCCATCATAGATACTTTGGAACTCTGTATAATAAATAGTTAAATAAATAAATGAATGAAGCAATCCTGTTTCCTTCAAATAACTATAAAATATGAACTCTGGTATAATTATAGTAGATAAAACACTGCAACAGAAAATGCAAAAAGACCTGGTTTATTTTCTCTAACCCATCTAAACTTCCTGTCAAAACTCTACCTGCCATGTAGCCCAAGGAATAACTAACACATAACAATCATCTTAGTCATTTCTGGCCTAATCAATGTCTTTCAGATCAGGAAGTTTCAGGAGAGGGTGGATTTTTCTTGTTCTCTAGTGCCTAGAATGATGTCTATTATGCTGTAGCCACTTGATAACATGTTTCTTGGATGAATAAATGCTTCAATGAATGAATCAATAAATGAATATATAGAACTCAGTTTCCTTTGAAACGATGCTCAGTTTTTATATATTTTCAACCTTTTCTCCCAGTTCTCCCCTAGATGACATCCAGATGTGTGAAATATGGGCCCAAACTTGGGTCAGAAGCTGTGAAGTCTGCGGCCCAAACCTGATCTCTCTTCTTTCAGATAGAGCCTCCTGTTCTTATCTCATTGCCCTGTGGCAGCCTCAGCTTTGTCTTTAGTTGGAAGTCACTCTGATTCCTGAAAAGAACCTTCATTCATCTCCTAGTGCTGATGACCTTCCTATCATTTCTATGGTGAGTCCACCTTGCTTCTTGCCATACTGGTATCATCACCCTCCTTATGTCTTCTATAAAATATGCCGGAAATTATGGATCCTTTCTACATCACACAGAAGCGAAGAGAATCACAAGATATTAGGTACTGCTACCTCAACCATATTCTTCAGCTTGTTTTTGCTTCTTGGAGCAGTTCTGTACTGGCAAGAATTATAGAACCAGGTTTTCTATCCTGAATTCCAAATGAGGAGTGAGGAACAACCCATACACCTTCTCCTTTCAGCTTTTCCTATAGATACAAAATAATTGACAAAAAAAAATGACAACCCTAAAAGCCTAGCCAATTAAAGGCAAATTACCAAAAAATAAATTTGCCAAATATGCCAGATGGAAGAATTATTTTAACGATTATCACATACATAATTTTCTTTAACAAAGGTTTTGAATGACAATATTTTTTCAAGTGTTATCTTTAACATTCTGTCATTAATACAGAAAAGTTTTAATTGAATTATGCTCAAATTCTAAATTTTGATTATATTAGGTTTAAGTTAAATTAGATATTTGGCTTAAATATGATTTCATACTAACATTTAAATTCAAAGTAATAAAAATTATTCAGAATGTTAAAATTAAATCAAATTTAAATTGACTTTTTATTCTAATTAAAAATTGAGGTTTGAATATATTTTTTGTTATCAAGAAAATTGAAAAGGTGGGCATGGTAGCTCATGCCCGTAATTCCAGCACTATGGGAGGCCAAGACAAGATGATAGCTTGAGCTGAGGAGTTGCAGATCCACTGGGCAACATAGCAAGACCTTGACTGTACAAAAAATAAAAAATAAATTAACTGGGCATGGTATATGCCTGTAGTCCTAGCTACTTGGGAGGCTAAGACAGGAGGATCACTACAGCCAGGAGATCCAGGCTGTAGTGACCTATGATTGTGTTATTGCACTCAAACCTGGGTGACAGAGTGAGAGCTGGTCTCAGGAAAAAAAAAAAAAAAGGGAAGAGAAACAGAAGAGGAATTAAAAATGATATAAACTCATATAAGAAAAGATTACATGAGAGGAGATAACAGATGAGAGATGTCAGTATGAATTAGAATCTGGAATTTGAAGGTTGGGTTGCTAACCAAGCAAGGGGCAGTAAGTGAAAATCTGTTTCTTAAATTGTTTAATCTCCTTGTTTTATTCTTTCACTTGGGTCTCAGAACACTGGCCACC
The DNA here is from genome assembly GCF_000951045.1 of Mandrillus leucophaeus. Lineage (NCBI taxonomy): Eukaryota > Metazoa > Chordata > Mammalia > Primates > Cercopithecidae > Mandrillus > Mandrillus leucophaeus. Next base: position 2,975,511 of record NW_012103076.1, on the reverse strand, counting down.
ATCAATTTCTTGCCCAATTGTAGGTAATTGAAGATTTCTTCAACGGACAAGTAAATATAGATACTGCCTTTTGTGGGTTCTCCAATAAAATGGACAAATCCATTGCCAATAGCCTTAGGATAAGGCTCTTAGTAAACCTCCGTCAACCTCTAGACAGAGCTTCCAAACAATTTTTTTATCTTGCTCTTAGATATAAATATTTATTTAAAGATAACTAGATATTTGAAAAACACTCTTCAATAGAAAAGAAACCAAAAAAATAGTAAAATAAAGAGCAGTCAAGAACAGAGTAGAAAAGAAAAAAAAAATTGAAATTTGTAAAATGAGAAACAGTCAAAAGAAAT
>NW_012103076.1:2970499-2973687 GCF_000951045.1 Mandrillus leucophaeus | reverse complement strand
GGAAGAAAATTCATAATTGCAAGATGAATGGTTATCCACAGACAATCCTGAGAAATCTACCAAAAATAAAACCTTATGGAACCATTAAGTGAGCACATCAAGGTTACAGGATACAAGAAAATTACAGCATACAAAAGTCAATTGTATTTCTATATATAGCATTGAATATCAGAACTAATAATATAACATTTACTGTCTCAAAAATAAAATACTTAGATATAAATTTACAAAAAAATATAGAGCCTGAATACTTAAAATTACAAAATGTTTATTAAGAAAGCCCCAAAACCAAGGCTGTCTAAATATGGAGACATACCATGTTCATGAATTGGAAGATTCAGCATAGTAAAAATGTCAATTATTCTCAAATTGATGTATAAATTTAATGCAATTTATATCAAAATCCAACCAAGACTTTTATAGATATATATAAGATAATTCTAAAATTTATAGGAAAAACTAAGGAACTAGAAGTTGAATCGATTTTGTGGGAAAAAAAGACAGAAGGAATCTGTCTACTCATTTTCAATACTTATTATATGGCTATGTTAATCAAGATTATGTAGTATTGATGGATGAGTTAACACATTAATCTATGGAACAGACACCCCAGATCCATGGAGCAGAATAGAGAACCCAAAAATAAATGCTCAAAATATGCCTAACTGAATTTTGACAAAGGCGCTCAATTCCATGGAATACAGAGCCTTTTAAGCAAACGTTGCTTGGAGCAATTAAATCTAATATTGAAAAAAAGAAGAAGAAGAAGAAGAAAAATACCAGATGATAACATAAAACTGTGACATAAGTATTATGTTATATACAAAACTTTACTCAAAATAAGTCACAGAAAATGTAAAGCATAAAACAAAAATATATGTTTACAAAATATATAGGAGAAAATTTTCAGAATTTAAGGTAAGTCAAAGACTTATTTAACTTGATACCAAAACCACCTATCAGGAAAAAATCATAAATTAGATCTAATTAAAATTAACATATTTTGTGCTACAAATACCCTGTTAAGAGGATAAAAAAGGGATCTGGCAAGATGGTCAAATAGTAACAGCTCTGATCTGCAGTGCCCAGGGAGACTAATGCAAAAGGCAGGTGATTTCTGCATTTCCAACGGAAGTACCTAGTTCATCTCATTGAGACTGGGTATGCAGTGGGAGCAGCCAATGGAGGGTGAGCAGAAGCTGGGTGGGGCATCACCTCACCCAGGAAGTGCAAGAAGTCCCGAAGACCTCCCTCACCTGGACAGGGGAAGCCATGAGGGACTGCGCTACCCCACCCGGATACTACACTTTTCCCATGGTTTTTGCAATCCACAGATCAGGAGATTCTCTCATGTGCCTATACCACCAGGGCCCTGGGTTTCAATCACAAAATTAGGCTGCTGTTTGGGAAGACACTGAGCTACCTGCAGGAGTGTTTTTCATACCCCAGTGACACAGAATCGTTCATTCCCCTGGAAAGGGGGTTTAAGCCAGGGAGCCAAGTGGTCTCGCTCAGCCGGTCCCACTCCCATGGAGCCCAGCAAGCTAACAACCACTGGCTTGAAATTCTCACTGCCAGCACAGCAATCTGAAGTTGACCTGGGACGATGGAGCGTGGTGGTGGGAGGGATGTCCACCATTACTGAGGCTTAGTAGCCTGTTTTCCTGTGACAGTGCTAAGGAGGCCAGAAGGTTTGGACTGGTTGGAATTCACCACAGCATGGCAAAATGGCACTGGCCAGACTATCTCACTAGATTCCTCCTCACTGACCAGGGCATCTCTGAAAGAAAGCCAGCAGCTCCAGTCAGAGGCTAACAGATAAAACTTCCATCTCCCTGGGACAGAGCACCTCGGGGAAGGTGGTCACAGCTGTGGTCACAGCTTCAGCACACTTAAACTGCCGTGTCTGCTGGCTCTGAAGAGAGCAGTTGATCCTGACAAAGAGGATTCTCCTAGCACAGCACACTCAAGTTCTGCTAAGGGACAGACTACCTCCTCAAGTGGGTCCCTGACACCCGTGCTTCTCAACTGGGAGAGACCTTCCAGCAGGGGTCGACAGACACTTCATACAGGAGAGCTATGAATGGCATCAGGCCAGTGCCCCTCTGGGATGAAGCTTTCAGAGGTAGGAGCAGGCAGCAATCTTTGCTACTCTGCAGCCTCTACTGGTGATACCCAGGCAAACAGGGTCTGAAGTGAACCTCCAGCAAACTCCAGCAGACCTACAGCAGAGGGGCCTGATCGTGAGTAGAAAAACTAACAAACAGAAGCAACAATGTCAACATCAACAAAAAGGACCCCCCACAAAAAAAGAACCTCATGCAAAGGTCATCAGCCTCAAAGATCAAAGGTAGATAAATTGACAACAATGAAGAAAAACCAATGCAAAAATGCTGAAAATTCCCAAAACCAGAATGCCTCTTGTTCTGCAAATGATCACAACTCCACTCCAGCAAGGACACAAAACTGGATGGAGAATGAGATTGATGAATTGACAGAAGTAGGCTTCAGAAGGTGGGTAATAAACTCTTCTAAGCTAAGGGAGCATGTTCTAACCCAATACAAGGAAGCTAAAAACCTAGATAAAAGGTTACAGGAACTGATAACTAGAATGACCACTTTAGAGAGGGACATAAATGACCTGATGGAGCTGAAAAACCCAGCAGAAGAACTTTGTGAAGCATACACAAGTATCAATAGCTGAATTGATCAAGTGGAAGAAAGGATATCAGAGATTAAAGATCAACTTACTGAAATAAGGTATGAAGACAAGATTACAGAAAAAAGAGTGAAAAGGAATGAACAAAGCCTCCAAGAAATATGGGACTGTATGAAAAGACCAAACCTACGATTGATTGGTGTACGTGAAAGTGATGGTGAGAATGCAACCAAGTTGGAAAACACACTTCAGGATATTATCCAGGAGAACTTCCCCAACCTAGCAAGACAAGCCAACATTCAAATTCAGGAAATACAGAGAACACCACTAAGGTACTCCTTGAGAAGAGCAACCTCAAGAGACATAATCATCAGATTCTCCAAGGTTGAAACACAGGGAAAAATGTTAATGGCAGCCAGAGAGAAAGGTCAGGTTACCTCCAAAAGGAAGCCCATCAGACTAACAGTGGATCTCTCTGCAGAAACCCTACAAGCCAGAAGCAAGTGGGGGCCAATATTCAACATTCTTA
>NW_012103076.1:2952123-2968689 GCF_000951045.1 Mandrillus leucophaeus | reverse complement strand
ATGAAATCAAGCTACAAAATAGGAGAAAATATTTGCTAACTACACATTTGACAAAGGACTAGTACCAAGAATACATAAACAACTCAAAATTTAACAGTTAAAAAATTCAATTATAAAAAATAGCCAAATAGCATGAAGAGACATTTTACCAAATATGATATAAAGATAACGAACAGGCCAGGTGCTATAAACCCAGCACTTTGGGAAGATGAGGCAAGAGAATTGCTTGAATACAGGAGTTCAAGACCAGACTGGACGACAGAGTGACACTCTCTCTCTCCAAAAAAAGTAAAAAAAAAAAAAAAAAACTATGCCCAATAGTTTCATGTGGCCTGTGGTCCACACTTCTCAGGAGGCTGACTTTGGAGAATTGCTTGTGCCTGGGAGGTTGAAGCTGCGGTGAGCCATGATTGCACCACTGCACTCCAGCCTGGGTGACAGAGCAAGACTCTGCTTCAACAACAACAACAACAACAACAACAACAACCACAACGACGACGACAAACAGAAAGATGTGCAAGGTCATTAACCATTAGGAAAGTGTAAATTAAAACTACAATGATACCACCAGAGACCTTTCCTAATGGTTAAAATAAAAAATAATGAGAATACCAAATGCTGGTGAGGGTATGGAGGGATTGTCTCACTAATATTTTGGTAATATAAAACTAAATAGACACTCTGGAAGAGTTGGCATTTCTTAAAACATTAAACATGCAATAACTATACAAAACCCAATAGTTGCACTTCTAAATATTTATTTAGAGAAATAAAACTTTCTGTTCACACAAACACACCCATACATATACAACGTACATGAATTTTTAAAGTTGCTTTATTTTTAATTGCCAAAAAGTATAAACAATTCATAAGTCTTTCAACAGGTGAATGTTTAAACAAACTGTATTACCTCCCTACCACAGAAAATTACTCAGCAATGAAAAAGAATGAACTCTTACTGCACTCAATAACTTAGATGAATCTCCAAAAAAATTACACAAACTGAAAAAAGTCAATCTCAAAATGGTAGATATTGTGTAATTTCATTTATATAAAATTTCTAAAATTACATAAAGAAATGAGAATAGATTAATGGTTGCCAGAAGTAAAAATAGGAGGTGTAGTGGGTGTGGCTATGAAAAGGCACCATGAAGGTTCGTTGTGGTAATGAAAACATACTGTATCTTGACTATATCAATATTACTTTCCTGGTTGTGACTTTGTGTTATAGTTTTAAAAGACATTACCACTGGGGAGACCTGGGTAAAAGGTAAATAGAATTTATCTGTAATGTTTCTTAAAAATACATGTAGATCTATAATTATGCCAAAATAAACTTAATTAAAAAAATAAACAGAATTATATCTTATTGTCAATATTGCAATCTAAATTTTATGATGAGAGCCCCAGTAAAAGAAGAGAAAAATATTGGCAGAAATTGTTTAATAAAAAATTTGGTAAAACAGACTCACAGACCCAACAGTTTCATGAAACCCCAAGCAGATTAAATACAAAACATGTATTCCCCAACATTCCTGACTCACACACTTAGGCACATCAGTTAAACTGGTTTAAGCCAAACATGAGGATATATTCTTGAAAGTAGCCAGAGAAAAATGGCATATTACATACAGGAGAATACTAGTAGATATGACTTGTACATATACACCAGTACGTATGACTGGAATACTGATACATATGAGTGTTTCTCATAAAAATGATGGAAGATAGAGGACCACACAATCACATCTTTAAGGTACTGAAATGGGGGAGAAAATCTGTCAATTCAGAATTATATGCAGGAAAAATTTTCTTTAAAAATAAAAGAAAAATTAAAAGTTTTTTATATAAATGAAAATAGCATGTATTGCCAACAGACTAAATAAAATAAACAGTAAAATAAAGTTGATCAGGCTGAAGAGAATACCATCAGATGGAAACCCATATCTGGAGAAATGAATAGTAAATAACATATGATTCAAAAAATAATATATTTATTCTTTTAATTTCCTTAACATATAAGTATATGAACAATGTCACATGACACTTAGTAAGCATATTTTGCATATTTGCTTATTTAAACATGGTACAAAATATGCTTACTAAGTGTTGTGTGACATTGTTCATATACGTTTATTAAGGAAATTAAGATAATAGAAATATATTACTTTTTGAATCATATGCTTATTTGCTAGTCCTCATTTATGTAGATGGATACATAGATACAGGACAAAATAACTATATGCCAACAAATGTGATGATTGATATGACATCAAGATTATAAAGGGCTATACATAAAGAGGGAGCAGGTAATTGGAAACTTAGTAGAACATTATTACATTTGTAAAATGTAATATGAGGTGTGCTGAATGAAAAGCATGAAGTAAAAAATGTTAAGCATAAAGTGGTACAATATTGACTATAAACAGGTTTCATAAATTAAAGATGCTTATTACCACATGAGTTTAAGTCAACAAATTATTGCTTATGGGCCAAATCTGGCCTCCCACTAACTTTTGTATGGCCCAGGAACTAAGAATGATGTTTGAAAATTTTTAAGTGGTTGAAATATAAGTAAGCAAACAAAAAGAATATGCCCAAGAAACAATATGCAGCCCCCCAAATGTAAAATATATTGAAAGAAAAGTCAATTAACCCAAAACAAGGTCAGTAAATGAGTAACATAAACACATGAAAAAGTGAGAAGGGGTAAATCTACATAAAATCAAACATATTAGTAAGCATATTAAATGCAAATGAATTAAACACTCTAAAATTAAAAGGAAGAGATTATTGTATTGACTAAAAATACAAGATCCAACTACATGGTATATGTAAAGACCCAAAGAGGGTAAAGTAAGGCACACATACGTGAAAAGAGAAAGGATGAAAAAAAAAATACCATACAGATAGTGATCGTAATAAAATTGACATGGCTAAATTAATATCACACTAAGTAGACTACAGGAAAGACATGAGAGATTGTTTACTAGAGATCAAGAGGGGTGTTTCATAAAGATAAGTAGGACAATTCATGATAAAGAGATAGTAATCATGAAGGTATGGGTACCTATTAAAACAGGGTTTCAAATGCAACGAATAAACACAGAGAACTAATAGGAGACAGACAAAATAATTAAAGCCTTCAACACTCTTTTTTGCAGAAACTGGTAGAGAAAAATAGACAAAATATAAGGATATAGAAAACCTTAACACTATCAAACAAATTGAGCTAATTGACATTTACAAAATATCACCATAACAACTGCAACATACACATTCTTTTCAAATATACAGGGAATACTCCCCAAGATAAGTCATAGATTTGGCTATAAAATTAGCATAATTTCATAAAATGGAAACCTTACAGAGTATGTTCTGTGACCATAAAATAATTAAATTTAAAAAAGATTTAATAACCATAAACTAGAAAATCTAAAATATTTTGAAATCAAACACTTCCAAATAACATAATAATTCTAAAAAATCACAAGAGAAATTAGAAAAATGAAATCTAGACACAAAAAATCTTATGTTTTATTTTATTATTTTTTAAGACAGAGTCTCGCTCTGTCATCCAGGCTAGAGTGCAGAGGTGCAATCTTGGCTCACTGTAACCTCTGCCTCCCAGGTATTATTTTATTTACACAAATTTTTCAAAAAGGTAAAAACTAATTTATAATATAAAAATGAGATTAGAATTTACCTGGGTCATAGAATAGAATGACGATTAAATGCACATTGGAACAGGAGAGTTTATGGAATGATGGAAATGTTCTCTCTCTTGATTGGAGAGATGGCCATAGGGAATTATTAATATGTATTTGTGAAACCTCACTGAACTGTACACTAAAGTTTATAAATTTTATTGTATATAAAGTGGACTTTTTAATAGGATAAATGTGAAGTTACACTGACATTATCGTCATTTCTCCAAGTGACTATTTACATTACTGTTTAGACCCTTTTGCTGTTTTTGAATGATGCTTCCTACTTTGTTCATTTGATTCCTACTCACTCTTCAAATTCCAGACAATTGTCTAACTCCTCTCTCTCAGCCTTCTCTTGTTAAAACTGACCCAAAGGATTATCATTTTCTGGGTTACTAAAACTGTTATTGTCTGTGTATTTTTTAGTTTTAAATACATTTTGGCAATGTAGGTGTAACTGGTCTTTTTTTATTTTTTTTTATTTTTAGCTCTCTGAAAAACTAGTTTTTTTGTTTTTTGTTTTTTTGGGTTTTTTTGTTTGTTTTGTTTTGTTTTGTTTTGTTTTTGGTATCTTTCTGAAGTAGCTAAAGTACCATTCTCATTAAGCTGGTGTGGTGCCAGCCAACATTTTCAAGATGTCATAGGGAATAAATGATTTAGTATGTGATTTTGTTAAATATTTTTGAGTTGTATACACACACATATGTATATATTATAATGACGTACACTTCCTAACACTCTGCCAATAAATACTTCAGCAACCATCTCAAAAAAATAGATATGCTTCTAACTAATCACAATGGCACAATCCACTAAGGAAATAATATCCTTCTATCTATAGTCAAATAGTTCATATTTAATTTCCCTTACTATCTCAAAAATGTCTTTTTATAACTGTCTCCTTTTTCAAGCCTGAGCCCATCAAGGACCACTTGATCAACTAGAGTTTTATAATAGATCACAACTTACATTCATTTAAACTATCTAACACAACCATTTCGTGTGATTTATCACAACATAAAATAGAATAAAAAATGTTTGGGGACATTTCTAATTTTGAGATTAACATCAGAAGTCATCATTTTGGTGTGTATATATGTATAAGTGTATATATGTATATATATACACACACGTATATATATGTATAAGTGTATATGATACACACACACACACACACCCCGTCATTTTGGTTTCTGAAATATATATATTTCATTAGTTTTGTCCCTCTAGAGAACCCTGACTAATATCGATTTTTGGTACCAGAAGTTATTCTAGAGGACCAGAATATTAAGAATTCTTTCATTGGTTCTTTCATTGGTTTTGGAGTTTCTGGAGTTGGCTGCTTAATATGATTAGACCCCAAAATGGTAAACAGTCTACTTCTAATAGTATGGAGAACACTGATAGTCCTTGGTGTGAATGATTTAGAGAGTTATGCAAAATAAATGCATTTGACACTCTCTATTCACCACTCGTCAGAGGCAAGTTGTTTAGTTACTCTATACATAATACCTTTGCCCCTGTGTGGAGAACCAAGGAACATAATGAAGCTTGTTGGTTGCTCATAAGTTCAGTGAACAAAGTGATAAAAGACAATGATTAGCTCAGGGATTCTATCTCCAAGCTTCAGAAGCAGATACTGAGCCTCAAATCTGCTAAGATTGGCCTGAGTGAGAGTCTTACCGGCTGTAGAGAAAGAGCTGAAATTGTGGAAGAAGAGACACAAGCTCTTATAATGTGAGTGGCTGACCTGCAACAAAAGCTGCATGCACAGCCTTGCCAGGTGTCTACTGTTAAAGTGAGGGTATTGATTGGAGAAGAATGGGACCCAGCAACTTGGAATGGGGACATGTGGGAGGATCCTGATGAAGCTGGGGACACAGAGTTTGTAAATGCTGATGAATCTTTTTGGCCAGAAGAAACAGCTTTCCCATCCCCAGTAGTGGCAACATCCCTCCCCTGGCTCCACCGACCCATACTGCCATCAGCCTTTCCACCTTTCTCTAAGGAGATAAACCCTACACTACCTGAGGCAACAGTGATGGCCTCCCCTGAGTCAGTTGCCAGGAAAGATAATGTTGATTCTCCTCAGGAGCTACCCCCAATACCCCTGTTTGCTTCTAGAACTATAACTAGACTAAAGTCCTGGCAAGTCCCTAGAGGTGAGGTTAAGAGTGTGACCCACGAGAAGGAACACTACACTTGAAAAATCCTGCTTGAGTTTTCTAATTTATATAAGCCGAAATCTGGAGAACAAGCATGGGAATGGATATTAAGGGTGTGGGATAATGGTGGAAGGAACATAGAGTTAGATCAGACTGAATTTATTGATTTGGGCCCACCAAGTAAGGACTCTGCATTTAATGTTGCAGCTCAGGGAGTTAAAAAAAAAAACTTCTAATAGTTTATTTGCCTGTTTAGCTGAAATGTGGATTAAATGATGGCACACTGTGAGTGAGCTGGAAATCTGGAAATGCCTGATCTTGCTTGGTTTAGTGTAGAGGAAGCGATACAAAGGCTTAAGGAGATTGGGATGGTGGAGTAGATTAGTCACTTTAAACCTACTCATCTCAGTTGGGAGGGTCCAGAAAATATACCCCTGGACCAATGCCTTGTGAAATAGATTTGTGAGGGCAACACCTGCATCTTTGAAGAGCCCTATAATTACTCTTCTCTGTATGTCAGATCTAACAGTGGGAACCACAGTCACTTAACTACAAAATTTAAATACAGTGGGGATAATTGGATTCTGAGGTGGCAGAAGCCAAGTGATGGCACTCAACCATCAAAGGCAAGGTGGGTGTAGCTACTGTAATGGACAGCAGAGGCAAAGTGGCAATCAGAATAGACTGACTCATGTAGAGCTCTGGTGTAGGCTAATCACTGTGTTCCTAGAAGTGAAAATAATAGGAAACCTACAACATTCCTACTTAATTTATAAAGCAGAAAACTTCTAGGTCAAAAGGACAAAAGACTAATTTGAATTATAAAAATGAAGAATCACATACTTCAGTAAATTTCCAGACTTGAGCCAGTTTACAGACCCAGAACCCCTTGAACAAAGTGGGGGCCAGATCCCCTTGAGGAAGGACCCCACTACATTACCAACAATTTATGCAGTGAATCTTTCCCCCATCCTTCCCCAAGGAGCCCTCTGGCCTTTTACCAGAGTAATTGTGCAGTGGGGAAAGGGAAATGATTAGACATTTTGGGGACTACTGAACACTGATTCTGAGCTGACATTGATTCCAGGGGACCCAAAATGTATTACGGTCCTACAGTTAAAGTAGGGGCTTATGGAGGTCAGGTAATTAATGGAGTTTTAGCTCTGGTCCGATTTACAGTGGGTCCAGTGTGTCCCTGGAATCATCCTGTGGTCATTTCCCTGGTGCCAAAATGCATAATTGGCATAGGCATACTTAGCAGCTGGCAGAACCTCCACATTGGCTCCCTGACTGGTAAGGTGAGGGCTATTATGGTGGGAAAGGCCAAATGTAAGCAATTAGAGCTGCCTCTACCTAGAAAAATAGTAAATCTAAAACAATATTGCATCCCTGGAGGGATTACAGAAATTAGTGCCACCATCAAGGACTTGAAAGACACAGGAGTGGTGATTCCCACCACATCTCCATTTAATGCTCCCATTTGGCCAGTGAAAGACAGATCTTGGAGAATGACAGTGGATTATTGTAAGCTTAACTAAGTGGTGACTACAATTGCAGGTACTCTACCAGATGTGGTTTTATTGCTTTAGCAAATTAACTCATCTCCTGGTATGTAGTCATTGACTTAGCGAATGCCTTTTTCTCCATTCCTGTCAATAAGGGCCACCAGAAGCAATTTACCTTCAGCTGGCAAGGCCAGCAATATACCTTTACTGTCTTATGTAGTGGGTATATCAACTCTCAGGATTTGTGTCATAATCTTATTCAGAGAGAACTTGATTGCTTTTCACTTCTGCAAGATATCACACTGGTCCACTACATTGATGACATTATGCTGATTGGATTCAGTGAGCAAGAAGTAGCAAAAACACTAGACTTATTGTTGAGATATGTGTGTTCCTGAGGATGGGAAATAAATCTGACTAAAATTCAGAGAACTTCTATCTCAGTAAAATTTCTAGGGGTCCAGTGGTGTGGGGTCTGTTGAGATATTCCTTCTAAGGTGAAAGACAGGTTGCTGCATGTGGCCCCTCCTACAACCAAGAAACAGGCACAATGTCTAGTGGACCTATTGGATTTTGGAGACAACACATTCCTTATTTGGGTGTGTAACTCTGGCCCATTTATCAAGTGACCTGAAAGGCTGCCAGTTTTGAGTGTGTTCCCAAACAGGAGACCTGGACCTGCAACAGGTCCAGGCACTGTGCAAGCTGCTCTGCCACTTGGGCCATTTGACCCAGCAGATCAAATGGTGCTTGAGGTGTCCGTGGCAGATAGGGATGCTGTTTGGAGTGGCAGGCCTTCATAGGTGAATCACAGTGGAGGCCTCTAAGATTTTGGAGCAAGGCCTTGCCATCTTCTGCAGATAACTACTCTCTTTTTGAGAGACAGCTGTTGGTCTATTACTGGGCTTTGGTTGAAACTGAACGTTTGACTATGGGTCATCATGTCACCATGCTACCTGAACTGCCTATCACGAACTGGGTGCTTTCGGACCCATCTATCCATAAAGTGGGTTGTGTAGAGCAGCATTTCATCATCAAATGGAAATGGTATATATGTGATTGGGCTCGAGTAAGTCCTGAAGGCACGTAAGTTACATGAAGAAGTGGCTCAAATGCCCACTGTCTCCACTCCTGCCACCCTGCCTTTTCTCCCCCAGCCTGCACTGATGGCCTCATGGAAAGTTCCCTTTGATCAGCTGACAGAGAAAGAGAAGACTAGGGCCTGGTTTACAGAGGCTTCTGCATGATGTGCAGGCACTGCTGGAAAGTGAACAGCTGCAGCACTACAGCCCCTTTGTAGGATATCCCTGAAGGACAGAGGTCAATGGAAATCTTCCCAGTGGGCAGGGGTGAAGGGAAATCTTCCCAGTGTTGGCAGGGCTGATTGACCCAGACTATCAAGATAAAATCAGTGTGCTACTCCACACGGGAGGTAAGGAAGAGTATACATGGAATACAGGAGATCCATTAGGGCATCTCTTGGTATTACCATGCCCTGTGATTAAGGTCAATGGAAAACTACAACAGACAAATCCAGGCAGGACTACAAATGGCCAAGGCCCTTCAGGAATGAAGGTTCAGGTCACTCCACTAGGAAAAAAAAAAATATGACCTGCTGAGGTGCTTGCTGAAGGCAAAGGGAATACAAAATGGGCAATAGAAGAAGGGAGTCATCAATACCAGCTGTGACCATGTGATCAACTGCAGAAATGAGGACTGTAATTGTCATATTTCCTCCTTCTGTTAAAAACATGTTTGTGCACGTATAAACTTGTACTGAGAAAATATCTTCATTTTATTTCCTTTTCCCATTATCATGTGACATAAGATTTATTGACTTCACATGGGCGTTTAAGTATTGTTAACTTTATGTAATAGTATTTGGGTTGGGGATTGCTGCTTTTCTGGTTGCATGAAGGATAGTTGTATTATGTTAGGCATAATTGTGACCTTACATTATCTTTATTTGAAGATTATGTGTGATCTCAGGAGATGTCTGTGGGTTCAAGCTGACAAGGGGTAGACTTGTGATGGTTAATACTGAGTGTCAACTTGATTGGATTGAAGGATACAAAGTATTGATGCTGGGTGTGTCTATGAGAGTGGTGCCAAAGGAGATTCACATTTGAGTCAGTGGGCTGGGAAAGGCAGACCCACTTTTAATGTGGATGGGCACAATCTAATTAGCTGCCAGTATGGCTAGAATATAAGCAGGCAGAAAAACGAAAAAGAGCATGGTCTAGCCTCCCAGCTTACATCTTTTTCCTGTGCTGATGCTTCCTGTTCTTGAATATCAGACTGAAATTCTTCAGTTTTGGAACTCAAGACTGGCTCTCCTTCCTCCTCAGACAATCTATTGTAGGACCTTGTGATCATTTGAGTTAATACTTAATTAACTCCCCTTTATATATATATGTATTTATTTAATTACTTCTGTACCTCTAGAGAATGCTAATATAATGTCTCACCTTCATGCCCACTGCTTCCTATATGGTGTGATACACATATTCTCTGTGTCTCTTTCCTCCAGGGAGAGAAAAAGGTCTCTGACTGAAGAAATAGAGTAAGAATATGTGGAATTGAGGTTGTAATTAAGTAGGGCCTTGAAAAATAAGAAAATTTTCAGTAGACAAGGATAAGGTTTAAAAGGTGGGGATCATTTTAGGTATAAAATATAACAGCATGAGTAAAAAAGGTAAAGTATAAACATTAATTGATAACTGTTAAGCTGATGGAACTTAGATAGTTTTAGGTTCATGTAGTAGTGACCCTAGCTAGAGAAGGAAGCTGAAAATTAAAATAAGCACTTTGGACTTTATTCAAAGAGTCCTGATTAACTGTTGAAGGCTTATGAGCAAAATTTGAAAGCTTGGTCAGTCCCTCTGGTAGCTATATGCAAATGCACAGTAGTAACAAGAGGCATATTTAGGGAGAGACTCCACTGTGGACAATTAGGAAAGAAGATGACAGCATGGAATCTCAATATGGCTTGGAAAGAATGACTAGTTTCTGCCTCTTCTGTGACATTCTTTGCCTCCTTCACTCTCTTTTTTTTTTTTTTAAATCTAAGAATTATGTGTTATTGAAATGGGAGCCAAAGAACTTGTGTTGCAGCCCAGGACTCTATTTCTAATCACTGGGATTTCCCGCATATCTTCCTGTGACAGAGGTTTTTGTCTCCTAACGCTCCTTAAAATAACTTGAACCAAAGAGAAATTAGGGTGGAGATAGATGGAAGGAAAGATAGAACCTAAAAAGAGCTAAGAAAGTATCAGTGCCTGCAGGAAGATGTGGCTACCAGAGTCCAAGAGTTCACAATTGAAAATAATACGACCACAAAACTGGGCTAGAATAGAATCATTGATGAATCAATATTCCATGAAAGTGGAACCAAGGTTACATGTGTAGCTATTTCTCACATTATTGTCAGGTATTTGAATCTTTCCAAGTGAGGACAGACATTTTTATGGCACTTTCTATTTAGCATTGGACATCTGAAGTAGCACATAATACAGAAAAAGAGATTTTTGGCTATAAATTGTGTTTTGCAAAGTGAAAGCTGCATAATAATGAATATCAAGGGTTTTTATTTTTTCTATTTTCATTTTTCTTCTTTGCTCAAGGAAAAAAAAAACCCAAATCATTCTGGGAATGCATTAGAAGTCAATGACAAAGTAATAGAAAATGCTGACATGTAGAAATGCCTTCACAGCAAATGAATCTAACGTACAGTATTCAAAGCTAGGTCTAACATCAACCCAGGTCTAGACAGGAAAGCCTTCCAAAGTGTCATTCCACCTTCAAAAATTTGGTAGGTGAACAAGGTACATGGCTGTGAAAGAAGTTACCATACCAATAGTTTCCTTACTTGGAAAGCTTGTTTCAGAATTGTAAAATATCAAGGTCACATCAGCACTTGGGACACAGTATAAACTGAATAAAAATAACTCACAGACTTTTCATGCAGGGGAGTTTTTGGTCTCCTTTCCTAAAAACAAGAATTGGACTCCAGGGTTGCAGAAACTAGTTGTTAAGGCAAGTTCAAACCCAGAGCCATTTACATAAATAAACCCCCCAAACAAAGGAACAAACAAAAACAAACAAACTAGCAAGCCAACAAACACAAACAGTACTAATCTACATTGTAAAGCCATTATACACAATGTCACCTTGGCACTAGAAAGTGAAGAAATAAATACATAACAAAAAAAGAAAATGTTTTAATCTTCTCTGTAACCACAGAGACACCAACGCAAACACCTCTAAGAGGTGTTCGCCTCTTGGGTGCAAATAGACTTGCTTAAGTTCCTAATAAAGAAAATAACAACTCTTCCGTTATATCTGATGGGAACTTCAGGATGAGGCATAACAATTTCCCCTACTGAATTCAAGAGAATTGGAAATTGAGTCACAAACATTATTGATCTGAAAGAGATTAGAAAAAATGTTGAAATTATCAAACAGATTAGAAACCAAATCTTTCAGTACAGCAGATGTTTTCAAATGATTTTAGACACATGATATTCAGCATTCTTTGCTATTTTATTTGGTTTCTGTTAAACAAAACTTATATTTCATATGTGCATATTGGGAGATGATAGCAACTCACCTAACTTCTTGGTTAGGTAACCATATGCCCTGGATCACAATAAAGTATCTACATATTAGCGAGTGAGAACTGTAATTTACTAAATACATACCAAAAAATATTTATTTACTAACATCTAATTTTACATATGATAGTCATTTAGAGACTGACTCTCTCATTCACCTACATTTCCATACTTAGTTTCCTGTTACCCACTCCATCACAGACCAAGGATAACAAATTAAAATACATGGCAGTGCATTAATATCAACCAAAAGTTCCAAGTGCAAGCACATAGCATCATAAACCTGTGTAGCTGCTATGTGCTCATGTTAACATGCATAATATGTAATTCATGTTTTTTAAATAATATTTTTATCGAGGTAAAATAAAATAAAGAAGGTAAATATTATAACTATAATATTTAACTATATTGCCAGGCAATATAGTTATATTATAATTATAACTATATTGCCAGGCACTGACTAAATGTATAATTCAACAAGTTTAGACTAATGTTTAAAATCATGCAACCACCTCCAAAATAAAAATAAAACGTTTCCATTATGGGCAACCATTGTTTTGATTTTGATTTCTACTACCATGAATTAGTAAACTTGTTTTTGAACTCATGTGAATAAAATAACACATAGCTATCCTGTTTTTGTCTAGTTTCTCTTATTCAACATAATTTTTCTAAGATTCATCCATGCTGTTTCTAGTATCAGTAGTTTATTTTATTTCAGGCTGAGTCATAGTCCATTGTGTTACTATACCAAGACATGCTTATTCAATCTCCTATTTGTGGGCATTTGCATTGTTTACAGTTTTTGTTGGTTACTATGAGTAAAGCCTTATATCTACTCACAGAAAGACAAAAAATGTTATATCTTAGGGAACTAAGAATCCATTTCAGGAAGTTAGAGAACAGCAAAGTAATCTAAGTGAATTAAAAACATAAAACTGAGAGCAAATTTATAAAATAGAAAGCCATCATAATAAGACTGGTTTTACAAAAGTTGATTCTTCAAAAATACATAATTGATAAGCCTCAAGGGAACAAAAAGAAGGAGTAAAAATCAATATAGGACTGAAGAGTCACCACAGATTAATGCTGACTATTAAACAGGTAATTAGGAGATTTCAAGAGTAAATGTTTATGCAAACATTTTTAAAAATCCAGTTAAATGGACACATTTCTAGAAAAATAAGTAGAATATCTGAACAAAGAATAGTTATATGAGTAGTCCTATGATCATTAAAAAAATACTCTGTAATTAAAAACATTATCACAAAGAAAACTGTGTATAAATGGCTTCACAAGTGGCTTCTAACAAACATTTAAGAGAGAAGTAATTCCAATCTCACACACATTCTTCAGACTATACAAAAAGATAGGATACTTCCCACCCAATTACATAAGTCTAACATAAGCTTGATAACAAAACGGGAAAAGGGTAGTACAAAAGAGGAAAATTATGGGAAAATGATGTGAACATGCATGTAAAAATTCTAGGTGCATTACTTGAACCCAGGAGGTGGATGCTGCAGTGAGCCGAGATTGCGCCACTGCACTCCAGCCTGGGCAACAGAGCGAGACTCTGTCTCAAAAAATAATAACAAGTATTATTATTATACTAAAGTAATATAATATTAAATATAATAATAATTATTATAGGTACATTCAGCAAACTAAGTGTGGCAAGACAAAATATATAATTACCAAAATGACCATGGTTTAACATTAGATAAATAACTAATGTTATTCACTACATTGATAGATTATGGGAGAAAAATAAAACAGCCACCTCGAAAGATGAAGAAGTTTTTTAATAAAATTTACCATCCAGTCAAGCTAAAGAGGCTCAGAAATCCAGGAACAGAAGGAAAAGATGGAAGCTACCTAAACCTAATAAGGAATACCTAAAGAGGAAAAGAAAGCCCTGTAGTTCCTGATGAAATGTAGAAAGCTTTCGCCTTGATTGAGGTTAACAAAAGCAAGCCTATTTCCACTACTGTTATTCAACACATGCCTAAGGAGACCCTAGCCAGTGCATCAGGCAGCAAAAGATAGATTGATAGACAGATGGGTGGATAGATGGATGGATGGATGGATGGATGGATGGATAGATAGATAGATAGATAGATAGATAGATAGATAGATAATAGATGTTATAAAATTTTGATTGGGGGAATGGAAAATTATTCACAATGATATTCACAGCTTATATGGTATCATATATAGAAAATCCAAAAGAATCTAAACTAGTGAAATTAATATAATAACATGGTATGGTTGCTGATACAAACTCAAAATACAAAAAATTAACTTTATGTCTAAATATCAATAACAATTAAAAAAATAAAATATCTATACATACATATGTCATTTTTGTAGATCAAAACATTTTGAATATCTAGGAATAAGTCAAAAATATGCTCATTACTACTAAAGAAATATTCAAGTGAGAGAAATTAAAAATATAGAAATACGGGGTGAGCATGAATTGGAAGCATAATGCTATCTAGATGCTAGTCTTTTTTCAAAACAAATGAAATCTCCAAAGTTCCAATATGACATTTTATTTTCAGAACCTTAGAGATTGACTTTAAAATTTATATGAAGAATGAAAAAAACCAATATATGCCAGGAAAAAAGTATGAAAAGACTTGGTGTATGGTAATAAAGACAGTGTGGTATTAGTGTAGGAACAGGCAATACAATATGCCTAGAAAAAATGGACCCAAGAGCATGTGAAGTTTTGTTTTTTGACAAAGTAACATGATAGAGCAAGATAAATAGTAATTTCAATAAACATCACTAGAAAAATTACATATCCACACATTAAAAAAACCTCAAAAATTAAAATAAATAGCATTAACATAAATCACTTCCTTGTGGGCTGTAGGTCTAAATATGCAAGATGAAACAATGATGCTTTTGGAAAACATCATAAGAAATATCAAAAGACATAACATAAGAAAATCTGTTCAAAGATATTTTAGAAAAAAAAATAAGAGCTCTCAGCATGACCTCAGGATGCCAAATTTCTGAACAATATACAAAAAGCTCTAAACATACAGAAAATTATTAATAAAGTCACCTACATTAAAGCTAAGAACTTTACCTTACCAAGATACCCTTAAGACATGGAAATGTCAAGCTACATAATGTGAATAAATATTGCAATACATACAACTTACATAGGGCTCACCCAAAATATAATAATGTACATAGATGAAAAAGAGATAGTTAAAGCAATAGAAAAATGGACAAAAGACTTGAACACTCAACAAAAGATACAAATGATAAGTAAATATATTAAAGGTTATTCCAACTTAATAGTAATCTGGGCAGTGTAATTTAAATCACAATGACACTCCTATTTATCCTCCAGTTTGGCTAAAATTAGGAAATGTGAGAATACCAAATGTTGACTAAAATATGTTGCAGTTGGAAACTACTAAATTGTTATAACCTCTTTGGAAAACCATTTGTCAGTAGCTAGCCTGTAAGCCAATTTCACGAACAGGAATATATACTAGAATAACATGTATACATGCACATCAAGGAACGCCAACAAAAATGTTCATAAGAGTAGTGTTTGCAATAGAACTCAAAAACAATAAAAATGCTTATCAATGATATTACAAATAAATTGTATACATTCAAATAATGAAGCTTTATAGCAATGAAAAAATGTAGTAGTTATATAGAAACGAGAATGAATTCTAAAATCATATTTACTGAAAAAACTTAGACACAGAGAAATACATAATCTTTGATTACTTTAACAAAATATCAAGGAAATTGATAAACTTACCATGGTATTTTTCTTTTTTTCTTTTTGAAATACATAACTAGGTGGTTTGAAAAATGCACACACAAAGGGTAAAAAACAGAAGTGATTACCTTCAAAGTCAGAGTAGTGATTATTTTGATGAGCTTTGCTGGCATTGTTCTATGTTTTGACATTGTAGGAAAGGGAGCTTGTTAGAGGAGAATATGCTTATAATATTTTATTGAAAGGTGCAGTCATATTTTATACATTTTATATGTTATTTGACAATAAAAATGAATAAAGATACAGGAAACATATAGTATGTTATAATATGAGATATTCACCTTCAAATAATTAACAGAAAAAAACAGCTTCCTTTTGCTAGAACCATTTATCTTATCACATTATCTTTCCTAATGACAGGAGATAAATGAGGCTCCTCTTTATTCCATTTTCAGATATGCTATATATTCTTGTAGATGTTGGGGAAGGAGAGGAATTTTCATTCTTTCTTGTGTTTTATTTGAAAGTTAAGTTGTACACAAAACAGCCAAGACATATTTGCAAGCGGATCTCAAAAGGTAGGTCATGATTCAGACCCTTGCTGCCTTGATGGCATCTCTTTAATTAACAAAGCAGAGGCTCTAATGGAGAGGCCTCTGAGTGCCACAGCAGTTAATGGTCTGCTAGCATTTCACTTTGAAGGCCTGGAGATAGAGGGCTTAACCCAGGAAAGGGGCCTTGAAAAACAAATTAGAAATCACCAAATGAGTAGGCTCCTTAAAATAGTTCCATGTAAACCAAAAAATGCAAGAA
>NW_012103076.1:2949407-2950738 GCF_000951045.1 Mandrillus leucophaeus | reverse complement strand
TTTAAATGCGGTTATTTCTTTTTTGTGTGTTCAATTGTCTAAGTTCCCTTGCAATTTTGGAGAATTATTTTAGTGGGGACAACAAATTAAAGGCCAAGATGACATGATTCTATTGTGGAAAAGCCAACACCTAAGCAACTTTCTCCAATGAAATGTTATCAATCAAGGAAGAAGAAAGTCTCCCCTAGGAAAAAAACAAAATACAAAAAATAAATTATTAAAAAAGATTATTTTGTTTACCAAACAGTTCTGACCTAAATAAACACACATGTTTTTGTCTTAAGAGGAAGTAAAAACCCCTCCAATAAGCCATTTCTTTCCTTAATATAAGAGAGAAGTAGGAGGGTAGTTTTGCAGGGGAAAAAAAAAAAATCTTTGCCTATTAATCCCTTAGCTAGCAAAAGAGATACCCTGTAGCTACTACATACACTGGAATGTTTCTTTAAAGACAGTAACACAAATGCCTTGTACCTATTTCCCCTCTTATTACTTCAGCTTTCAATCCTGAAAAGACTCTCTGGCAAGTCATCTTGACGCCAGTGCTAGAGCAAACACTTAGGCACTGTGTGCAATGGGTAGGGCCTGCAACTGTTGGGAGTAACTGTCATGCACGTCCGGGTAAAGAGACCACCAAACAGGCTTTGTGTGAGCAACATGGCTGTTTATTTCAACTGGGTGCAGGTGGGCTGAGTCCAAAAAGGGAGTCAGCGAAGGGAGATAAGGGTGGAGTTGTTTTACAGGATTTGGGTAGGTAAAGGAAAATTACAGTCAAAGGGGGGTTGTTCTCTGGAGGGCAGGAGTAGGGGTCACAAGGTGCTCAGTGGGGGAGCTTTTTGAGCTAAGATGAGTCAGGAAAAGGAATTTCACAAGATGATGTCATCGCTTAAGGCAAGGACTGGCCATTTTCACTTCTTTTGTGGTGGAACTTCATCAGTTAAGGCGGGGCAGGGCATTTGCACTTCTTTTGTGATTCTTCAGTTACTTCAGGCCATCTGGGCATATATGTGCAAGTCACAGGGGATGCGATGGCTTGGCTTGGGCTCAGAGGCCTGACAGTAACCCCTCTATGAGAAGGACTGAATTTCTACCTCAAATCTCTTGGTTTAGGCCATTGAACTTCCCAAGATTATATTCTTTATCATGTTCTTTAGTAGTTGGTATAGTCTTTTTTGTATGGTGTATGCCTCATTAGGCAAGGATGATTCAAGATAAATTTTGCTTTTTAACTCTCCCTTCCATAAATTGGATTGACAATCACAGTGAAAATGTAGGATGATACTCATAGTGTGAACACTGCTTTATCTTGTCACCTTTCTTGCATGAACATTCTC
>NW_012103076.1:2943409-2944917 GCF_000951045.1 Mandrillus leucophaeus | reverse complement strand
CTTTTGCTAGAACCATTTATCTTATCACATTATCTTTCCTAATGACAGGAGATAAATGAGGCTCCTCTTTATTCCATTTTCAGATATGCTATATATTCTTGTAGATGTTGGGGAAGGAGAGGAATTTTCATTCTTTCTTGTGTTTTATTTGAAAGTTAAGTTGTACACAAAACAGCCAAGACATATTTGCAAGCGGATCTCAAAAGGTAGGTCATGATTCAGACCCTTGCTGCCTTGATGGCATCTCTTTAATTAACAAAGCAGAGGCTCTAATGGAGAGGCCTCTGAGTGCCACAGCAGTTAATGGTCTGCTAGCATTTCACTTTGAAGGCCTGGAGATAGAGGGCTTAACCCAGGAAAGGGGCCTTGAAAAACAAATTAGAAATCACCAAATGAGTAGGCTCCTTAAAATAGTTCCATGTAAACCAAAAAATGCAAGAAGAGCTAAAGGTCTTGATTTACTTTGTTTGCACTTAGAAATATAGCATGCTCCGTATACCATAATTTCACCTTCTCTAATATGGTCAGTTCCTAAAAAGAAATGTTTAAAACAAATTGGTTTTGGTAGCACATAGCCATTTCAATACCTGATAACTCCTTCATGTGAATGATATTTAATTTATTTTAGAGTCTTACAATCTTTTTACCAATAACATTTTATTACATCTGTGCTCCAGTTTCCCCTTCGCTTGCAATTTTATTTTATTTTTCAACTTTTATTTTAGATTCAGTGGGTACATGCTCAGGTTTGTTACCCATGACACTGCAGTTTGGGGTATGAATGATCCTGTCATCCAGGTACTGAGCATAGTATCCAACAGTTAGTTTTTCAACCCTTGTCTCTCTCCCTCCCCATTCTAGTAGTCCTCAGTGTCTATTGTTCCCATCTCCATGTCCTTGAGTTCCCAATGTTTAGCTCCCACTTATAAGTAAGAACATGAAATATTTGGTTTTATGTTCTTGCATTAATTCAGTTAGGATAATGGCCTCTACCTGCATCCACGTTGCTGCAAAGGACAGAATTTCATTCTTTTCTATGGCTACATGATATTCCTTGGTGTATTTGTGCCACATTTTCTTTATCCAATCCATGGTTGATGAGTATCCAGGTTGATTCTTGCCTTTGCTATTGTGAATAGTGCAGTGATTAACATATAAATGTATATGTCTTTTGGGAGAATGATTTTTTTTTTCTTTTGGATATATACCCAGTAATGGGATTGCTGGAACAAATGTAGCCATGTTTAAGTTATTTGACAAATCTCTAAACAATGTGCAGTACTTTCCACAGTGGCTGAACTAATTTACATTCCCACCAGCAGTGTATAAGTATTTCCTTTTCTCTGCAACCTCACTAACATCTGTTGTTTTTTGACTTTTTAATAGCCATTCTGACTGGTGTGAGATGGTATCTTGTGGTCTTGATTTCCATTTCTCTGATGATTAGTGATGCAGGAGCATTTTTTCATATGTTTGTTGGCCATTTGAGAAGTGTCTGTTCATGTCTT
>NW_012103076.1:2939303-2941954 GCF_000951045.1 Mandrillus leucophaeus | reverse complement strand
TTTTCTTAGAGATGGAGTCTCACACTGTCACTGAGGCTGGGGTGCAGCCTGTACAGCCAAAATCAAGTGTCAAATGATCCTCCCACCTCAGTCTCTCAGGTTGCTGGGAGTATGGGTCTGCACCACTATGCCTGAATTTTACATGTATATATATATATACACACACACACACACACACACACACACACATATACACACACAGATACGTGTGTGTGTGTGTATATGTGTGTGTATATATATACATATATATATATATATATAATTGGCAGAGACGAGCTTGCTGTGTTGCCCGGTCTGGTCTTGACCTTAAGCAATCCTTCTGCCTCAGCTTCCCAAAGTGCCGGAATTATAAATATAAGCCAGCACATTCAGTCAAGAAAAAAATTCCTTCAAAGGGACTTCTAGTTTTATGTTTCATGTCTCAGAACTGCAAGCACAGTGCTTTGCACATAGAAGACATCTAATATCTATTATTTTGGTTGCATTTGGTCCTTTTTTTTAAAATCCAATCTTATTTAAATAACCTAAAATGTAAACTCTGTTTTGTTTTCTCTCCCTCCTGACACCCCTAGCCCTCCACTGGGATGCTTCTTTGAATTTCCTTGAATCTAATGCCTTATCAACAATATCACAAGCAAAACCGGGGCCTCAAAACAAAAGACTGGAGGATATAGAGGCAGAAATCCTTAACCTTTGAGGGTGCTCTGAAATATGACAGTAAGTGGCTGAGGCAGGGGAGGCTGTGTTGTTGGGAATAAGTTCTCTCTTAGGCTGAGGAATAAAGGAGGATCTAGGGCTGAGATTTGAAGCCTATGGTAGAACCCTTTATCATGAATCATCATCACAACAGTGGGTGAGAAAACAACACTGAGAAATTTTTTTGAAAAGCCAGCAAGGGATGCATATTTACATATTTTAATGAAAACAAATTATCTCTCCTGAAAGTAATTAATTGTGAAATTATTTAATTATGTTGCAGTAGTAAGGAGGAAACAGTGTTTGAGGTTTTTCAGTAAATTCCAGTATTAAGTAAACAATTATTTGAGTCTAGATTCTTTATTATGTAATTCTTTGCTGAAATCTCAGGATGTCAAACCATTTTTTCCCCAATAGTGTTAAGCCAAAATGCAGCAATTATGCAATTAGAAAGAAATTGCTCTTGTGGATTTCTTTCAATTTTGAAATAAGCATTTGGAAAGTGGTGGAAAAAGGAGATACAATAGAATTCCTGAGTAACATGGGCTTGACTTTGAAATATTTATTCAAGCAAAAACTCTCATTGATTGCCATGTCAATTTCTCAGCATGCCTGCAGAAATAAACATAGAAATGTAGAATCTAATATTTGGAAGAAAACCTACAAATTATCTAATCCAGCTTCCTACACAATTCCGAAAAATTTCCCACCACAATGCCATCGGAAGGTCACCAGTGTTTACTAACACAAAATACGTTTCTCAGAATTCACTGCCTTGCAGTAGTTGTGGGAAAGCTATACTGGTCATATTGTTTCTAAAATTTTGACCATCAGTTTAATCCATGCTTTCTCACAGTGCAGGGTATGTCTAATCACTTTACACCCTTAGTCCCTCAAATATTGGCACATATTGATTATTTTTACCCTCACATATCTTCTCTGATTCAGACTCAACATTCCTGTTACCCTCAAACACCCTGGATATTGCATGATTTACCTATCAGCTGCTGTTCAGGCTGCTCTTATTTGAGAAAGCTTCAGTATATAAATGTCTCCCCTGATGTTTCGTTTCACAAACTTGACACTATGTTCCAGAGTGGAAGTGGCATTATCATCAGCACAGATCTGTTCATCAGGTGCTATAAAGCCAAGTCTTCTCTTTCCTGTGCTCCTAAAATAGTTGAAGAGTCAGTAAAGGATACTCTGTAACCACAAGGACGCCACAGCCAGACTACTGAAGCCATTGTATCAGTAGTGTGATCATAGACAAAGGACCTCTTGTGTCTTCTCTCATCAATACAATGAGAATAGTAACACCCACCTTGTAGCACTGCCATGAAGATTTTAAAAGTTTTTGTTTGTAAAGTGCTTAGAAAAATGCCCGACTCATAGTGAGTGTTTTCTAAGTGTTCATTAAATAAAATGGCTGGATCAAGGACTTTGTAATTGATATTAAATACCATAAGTTTGCCTTGGGCCAATTGTTCTAGGCGTATTTGTTTAGAAAAGCTAGCCTTTTTGATAGAAGAAATACCATGCAGGACTCAATATAGGAAATAAGGAAAGTGCTGCTTTGTGTCTGTCAAGGAAGAAGGATCTACCTACAGCAGGGGTAAACCTCATCCCATACAAACTACAGCAGCCCAGGAGGCAGCTCCAGAGATGTTGAGTCCTGAAAAACACAACGGAGATATACTCTTCTAGTCTATTAATATATTCTGCTCCTAAAATGTTTCTAGTATGTATGGTAATAGTTTTCATTCTTCATGAAGTTCATAAACTGAAAAAACAATCTTTAATTTCCAAAATATGGTTGAAAGGAAAAGTTGAAATGCAAAGTGCAGAACGGTGGCATCTCTGAAGTTTTTCTGCTTGTCGTTGATTGATCAATTAACATTTTCATTTTTTTGTGAATCACAGGATGCTACTATCATCTAGTTCTCATTCCTGCATTT
>NW_012103076.1:2929290-2939253 GCF_000951045.1 Mandrillus leucophaeus | reverse complement strand
GGACTCAATATAGGAAATAAGGAAAGTGCTGCTTTGTGTCTGTCAAGGAAGAAGGATCTACCTACAGCAGGGGTAAACCTCATCCCATACAAACTACAGCAGCCCAGGAGGCAGCTCCAGAGATGTTGAGTCCTGAAAAACACAACGGAGATATACTCTTCTAGTCTATTAATATATTCTGCTCCTAAAATGTTTCTAGTATGTATGGTAATAGTTTTCATTCTTCATGAAGTTCATAAACTGAAAAAACAATCTTTAATTTCCAAAATATGGTTGAAAGGAAAAGTTGAAATGCAAAGTGCAGAACGGTGGCATCTCTGAAGTTTTTCTGCTTGTCGTTGATTGATCAATTAACATTTTCATTTTTTTGTGAATCACAGGATGCTACTATCATCTAGTTCTCATTCCTGCATTTTTGCCCACATGATACTGTGACTTTGCCAAATACTTGGCTAAAATCAAGATATATCCTGTCAATACCATATCGCTGACCTGAATGCCTAGTCACCCTCTCAAGAAAAGAAGTAAAACAGGAATTTGTTATTTGCACTCATGCTACTTCTTAAGAATCCTTTCTTTTCTTTGTGTTGAGAATCTTTCTAGCCTTTCAACTTTTTCAGAAATTTATCAATGATCTATGTTCAGAATAAACATTAATAAATTTGACATTACCAGATAATAGTTCTATATTCCAAATATTAGGACCTTTTTTTGTCCCTTTGTTTAAAATTATACATGACTTGATCATTACAACTTTTCAGAGAAAATCAAAAGTCATTACGTAATAATGTCTTCTAGTTATTTCTATTCCCTAAGTTTTAGATAATAAAGCCTGTATAAGGTTTCTCGTGCTACTGTAACAGATGATCACACATTTGATGGCATAAAATGACAGATATTTGTTTTCTCACAGTTCTGAAGCCCAGAAATCCACAGTCTCTAGTAAAGCATGTGTTACTTGACTTTTTGAGCTTCTGTTGGTTCCAGGTTTGATGGTACTTGGTTTGTTGCTATCTCACTCTAATCTCTGCCCTCATCTTTACAGGAACTTCTCCTCTTCTATGTCTCTTATCATGACACATGTCATTGGATTTAGGACCCACCCAGATAATCTAGGATGCTCTTCTCATCTCAAGATCCCTAACTAAATTACATCTACAAAGATCCTTTTTCCAAATAAGGTAATATTGACAGGTTCCAGGGACTAAGGTATGGGCATATCTTGTTGGGGGGGCTGATATGGTTTGGCTGTGTCCCCACCCAAATCTAATCTATAATTCACACCTGTTGTGGGAGGGACCTGATGGAAGGTAATTGAATCCCGGGGGCAGACCTTTCCTATTCTGTCCTCATGATAGTGAGTAAGTCTTGAGATCTGATGGTTATTATAAGGGGGAGTTTTCCAAAGTTCTCTTTGCCTGCTGCCATCTGTGTAAAATGTGACTTGCTCCTTCTTGCTTTCTGCCATGATTGTGAGGCCTCCCCAGCCATGTGGACCTGTAAGTCCATTAAATTATTTGTCTTGTATGAATTAACCAGTCTTGGGTATGTTTTTATCAGCAGTGTGAAAACGGTCTAACACAGTAAATTTGTACCAGAAGTGGGGTGCTGATGAAAAGATACCTGAAAATGTGGAAGTGACTTTGGAACTGGATAACAGGCAGAGGCTGGAACAGTTTGGAGGGATCAGAAGACAGGAAAGTGTGGGAAAGTTTAGAGCCTCCTAGAGACTTGTTGAATGTCTTTGATGAAAAGCCTGATAGTGATATGGACAATAAAGTCCAGGCTGAGGTGGCGTCAGCTGGAGATGAGGAACTTGTTGGGAATTGTAGCAAAGGTGACTCTTTTTATGTTTTAGAAAAGAGACTGGAGACCTTTTGCCCCTCCCCTAGAGATCTGTGGAACTTTGAACTTGATAGAGATGATTTCGGGTATCTGGCAGAAACAATTTCTAAGCAGCAAAACATTTAAGAGGTGACTTGGGTGTTGTTAAAGTCATTCAGTTTTATAAGAGAAGCAGAGCATAAAAGTTTGGAAAATTTGCAGACTGACAATGTGACAGAAAAGGAAAAATTCACTTGCTGAGGAGAAATTCAAGCTGACTGCAGAAATTTGCATAAGTAACCAGGATCCAAATGTTAATCCCCAAGACAATGGGGAAAACGTCTCCAGGACATATCAGAGGTCTTCACTGCAGCCCCTCCCATCACAGGCCCATAGGCCTAGGAAAACATGGTTTCATAGGCTGGACCTAGCATCCCTGTGCTGTGTGCAGTCTAGGGACTTGGTGTCCTATATCCCAGCCACTCCAGCTGTAACTAAAAGGGGTCAAGATACAGCTTGGGCTGTTGCTTCAGAGGGAAGCCCCAAGCCTTGGCAGCTTGCAAGTGGTGTTGAGCCTGCGGGTGCACAGAAGTCAAGAAATTGAGGTTTGGGAACCTCTGCCTAGATTTCAGAAGATATATGGAAACACCTGGCTGCCCAGGCAAAAGATTGCTTCAGGGGCATGGCCCTCTTGGAGAACCTCTGCTAGGGCAGTGTGGAAGGGAAATGTGAAGTTGGAGCCCCCACACAGAGTCCCTACTGGGGCACCAGCTAGTGGATCTCTGAGAAGAGGACCACCATCCTCCAGACCCCAGAATGGCAGATCCACTGACAGCTTGCACCATGCACTTGGAAAAGCTGCAGACACTGAATGCTAGCCTGTGAAAGCAGCTGGGAGGGGGACTAAACCCTACAAAGCCACAGAGGTGGAGGTGCCCAAGAGCACGAGAACTCACCTCTTGCATCAGCATGACCAGAATATGAGACATGGAGTCACAGGAGATCATTTTGGAGATTCAAGATTTGACTGCCTTGCTGGATTTTGGACTGGCTTGAGGCCTGTAGCCTCTTTGTTTTGGCCATGTCTCCCATTTGCAACGGCTGTATTTATCCAATGCCTGTACTCCCATTGTGTCTAGGAAGTAACTAACTTGCTTTTGATTTTACAGGCTCATAAGTGGAAGGGACTTGCCTTGTCTTGGATGAGACCTTAGACTGTGGGCTTTTGAGTTAATGCTGCAATGAGTTAAGACTTTGGGGGACTGTTGGGAAGGGGAAGGCATGATTGGTTTTGAAATGTGAGGACATGAGATTTGGGATGGGCCAGGGACAGAATGATATGGCTTGGCTGTGTCCCCACCCAAATTGCATCTTGAATTTCCATGTGTTGTGAGAAGGACTCAGTGGGAGGTAATTGAAACATGGGGGCAGGTCTTCCCCAGGCTGTTTTCATGATAGTGAGTAAGTCTTAAGAGGTCTGATGATTATAATGAGGAGGAATTTTCCGGCACAAGTTATCTTTGCCTGATGCCATCCATGTAAGATGTGACTTGTTCCTCCTTGCCTTCTGCTACGATTTGTGAGGCCTCCCCAGCCACATGGAACTGTAAGTCCATGAAACCCTTTTTTCTGTAAAAATTACCCATTCTTGGGTATGTCTTTATATCAGCAGCATGAAACGAACTAAAACAGAGGCACCGTTCAATTTTCTATAAGACTGAAAGATTTAAATGTATGTATAAGTGCTAACCTCTTTTGTTATTTTTCTCTACTATCTAATAAGGGTTACTGATGTGGAAAAAGCATCAGAAGTTTTCTTGTCATAGAGGACAGTGACAGGGAGAATAGTTAAAACCACAATGTAAATGAAGAAAACGAGTTTGTTTATCTTGGAGAGAAAAAAAAAAAATCAAGGTGAGGGGTGGTTGGTTAGAACAGACCTCTTTACATATTTTAAAGGATGGCCTCTGAAAGGCAAAATTAATTTCTATGTAATTCCTGAGGGGTAGATTTAAAATTGATGATCAGAAGTTACCACAAGATAGCTTGTAGGTTCAATTAAAGACAAATTTTCCTAAAATAACTGTCCATAGCTAGAGAGGATTATCTCAAACGGTAGTAACTTACCTGCTACTGAAGGTATCCATACATAGTTAGCTATAGACATTGTGAAGCTAATTAGAACCTCTAAATAATTTATAAACTGATTCATCAAGGATTTTAAAATCAGAGTGCAATTTAGAGTCATTTGGAAATATTTTTAAACTGCTACATGTTTTCTAGGTAAAGGTCTGAGCATGTGTAGTTAATAAGCTCCCCCTGGTGATTCCCTTTAGTATCTATTTGTTTCTATCGGTGGATTCCAAAGTGTGATTACAAACCAGCAGTATCAGCATTACCTGACCAGTTGCTAGAAATGTACATTCTTCATTCCCATCTCAGACCTACTGAATCAGAATCTCAGGGGTGGTGGCCCACTGAAGCTTTGTTTTAATCACCCCTTCAATCAACTGTGACACACACTAAGGTTTGAGAATCACTGGTTTAGATCACTATTCAAGTTCCTTTCAACCCTATGATTTTGATTCTAAGAGATGAAAGAAAAGGACAAAGTATTCAATCAACAACAAATCTAAAGTTGAATTGAAAATGTGAACAGGGAGTTGTGGCAGGATTGCCAGCAAATTCCACAGAGGCCATATTGTTCTGCGCATTGTTCCTCTAAGCCTGGATAATCATGCTCAGTGATGTATGTTTGCTTTAAGAGGATTCTTCAAGTGGAAAAGGTTCCTGAAAGGTTCAAAGACCGTGAATGATCCCAAACTCATCATTGTGTCATGGGAGCAGGGGCCACTGAGAATGCAACTACAGAAGGAAAATAAGAAGCAAATGCTTGGCAATTTGATGTAGATAAGATGAGGTTGTTCAAGCCAGAGCTAACTACCCAGTTTTAAAGAAAGAATATTTAGTTACCGGCCAATGTATGTTATTATCACTAGAGAAATGAATTCTTAAAATTGAACTTAAGTATATTGATAAAAAAAAGGAAGAACACAGATTTAGGAACTCAGATCTCAGAAGAATAGCAGGTGCAATCATAATTCTCTCTTAAGAAAACATTCTGAGACAGATGCAGCATGTATATCATGTAGAAGAATATGTTTGCTATTATTCTACATATGCTACATGTAGAATAAAATGTGTGCTTTGAATGTAGGAAGTATTGCAACTGGTAAACCAGCCATATTTATTAAATAGATTCAGGTTGGGCAACTTACTTTTTAAAGTTATTTCGTTTGCAAGGGATGAGAACATCAAAACCTCAAACCATTTTTTTTTTCAAAAAGAAAACAAAACAATTTATTGAGTGACATATTGAGCAATACAGTTTTTTGTGTTTCAAGAAAGCTTAATCTAGCAGCAAATTGATAATATATCCAAGAAACAATTTTCCCTTTGGTTTCTCCACTGTGATATTCAAGGTCCTGACTTCAGGTCAGAGCTGGCTCTCCTTGTGGTTTCATCAGAGCTCTTTTTAGCAAACCTAGCTACATGTTTTCTCGTTTGTGTTAAGGAAAAAAGGACTTCTCTTTTTCTTACCCATCTTGGACTTTTTTCCAATTGGATCATCTTAGATTAAGTGTCCATCCTTGAACTGATAGCAAGGAGCTTGGAATTGGCTTAGGTCAATTAAGGCCAATGCTTGGAGCAGGGAAAAGGGATCTATCCCACTCCAACCAGAGTCAAATACATCTTTGGAAGGAGAAGGAAGGTGTGGGTGCTGGGGATGCAATGAGCAATGGAAAAAAATTAGGTCAGGTGAGAACCTGATAAATGTTTGTTTGGAATTTTCCCTGAAGATATACTAATAAAAAGTATTTAATTTATATAAATGAAAAGTTGTACATGATACTTCTACCTATAACATGCTTTGTTATTTATTCTTATTTTCATTTTTTACTTTCAAAATAAAAATTCAAGAAACAAGCAGAGAAAGGCATAGGTAAGAGAAAAGAATAAGAAAACCATATTACAATTTATCAAAAAGTGTATTCTCAGGACATATCTTTTAAACACAGACATCACAGTGTATGTATATGTGTAAATGGTCCAAAGGTAATATAGTTTCTTTACATTAAAAAAAAGGATGGCAAGTTCAGAGAATGCAGAGTGGAAGGGCAGGGGATAAACCATCATGTTCCGACTCCATGCCTATGCAAACTTGAGCCAAACACACAATCTTTCTGAGTCCTTAATTCACCTGTTTATTTAAAATATGAATTTATGAAAGTACAACCATCCTCTCTTCTTCCTTGCCAACTGAGATTGTATGTTCCTTGTTTCAAATGCACCGAAAGAAAACTTGTTATGCCACTGTGTGGGAACTGAAACCTACTGGTCAGTACTTAACAACCAAGAAGCATATGTTGAGGGCAAGAGAGTTTTGAATAACAAAAGAGAATTATTGAATCAGCCTCAGGGTAATGACATTCAGCACAATAAATTTTTTATGAATCAACCTTTTTAGCCCTGGTAGATAGGTTCTTGGAAAAGACTATCACCCACCATGTATTACCAGCCATATAGTTACCTAGAAGAGCAAATTGGACTTGTTTAAAGGGGTCATCTTTACATATGTGTTTACCTTTTGTTTAGAGCAGAAGTTGAGTGGTGCACAAAGTAGGACAGAACAGGGGACCCCCAGCGCAGGCCTGAACTCTGGTCTCCATCAGCAGAATGAGCTCCTGCAGTTAGCCACAGCCACCCACTTTGGAAAGCAGTCTAGCCACCTGTAAGTTTAGGCACATGTTCCACAAGCGCTTCCCTTTCATCTGTACACTCTTAGGATGCCTATCAAAATATCTTTTGAAATCCCCTTCATTCTTTTCCCTGGTAAATATAATTTTCCCCACCGGTTACATTTATAGTGGTGATTTAGGGCCCTGTAGATAGACACCTGGGGCAAATAGCCCAAGGGCTGACTCCTTCATCATCTTCTGCAGTTGGCAGTTTTCGCTGTGCCTGCCTTGGCTTCCTGCCTTGACTCTGAAGCACAATCCTACTGACATAAGCATGATTTATAGGGGATCTCTCCTTAATAGGAGGGAGAATGCAATGTAATTGAGAGGACCCTGAACTGAGGGTCAGAGGAGGTCGATTTGCTCCCAACCCTGCGGCAAATTAGCTTTGTGGCTGTTAAATCAGCTATGGCAACTACTTTTAGCCTCAGTTTCCTTATCTGTAAGGTGGGGGGGCTGGATGAGGGTTTAAGTCATCCATGAGCTCTAGTTTATATCTTCCCATTGATACAGCCTTTGTATATGCACCATGACTCCCACTGCATCGCTCGGTTACTATTTACCTGTCCAAAGCAATAGAGAAGGAAGAGGCCATGAATTCTTCTCACTCCCTAACTCACAGATAGTTTATAAAAATAAATGGTATACTGTTAAAAGCCTATGTGCTGTGAGTTAAGAGAATGTGTGTTTAGCATGTGTGTATATATAGTATATATGTTTATATATAAATGTATATAGTTTTTATAACATATGTATCTGTTATGTTATATATTTATATATGTATATGTTATATAATATGTAATTCTCATATATAAATCTTCCTGATTATCTTTGTGATTTCTATTTGTGGATATAAGCCTAAAACAGCACTTCCATATTTGCAGCTGTGGTAAGTCCTTTGGCAGAAGAGGCCAAATATTTTGGGTTCACTATCTAGAGCAAGGACACTGATAGGATAGCAACAACTACGAGTCAATCTTGGTTTCTAAGGGAAAGCATTTATATACAAATGACTTTTAAACCATCCATTGTTTCTAGAGAGAATTTTGAGGCATTATGAATTTATCTTTTTATGCACTATAATGAATACTCCATAAAAGCAGGAATTGTTAACCTGTTATATTGCCTATTCTGTCCCCATCCCCTAGAACAGGGCTTGGCACTTAGAAGAAGTTCCATGAATATTGCTGAATGAAGAATATAATTCAGATTAGAGAAGAGGGATGTAAGTAGTGTAGGCGTATGAATAAACCTCGACCCCACACTCTCCATTAACTTAATAGCAACCACGATGAAGCTTCCCTAACATGCCAGTTTCTACCATCTTCAGTCATGGGAACTCTGTTCTCCAGGGTCTGACATTTGTCTCCTGACCATCCACTTCCTCCCTGATGGGCTGCCGTGTGCTGTCGTCCCCTTTTGCTGAATGATGTCCTTTCTCTTAATGCGGATGTAGCAGAGATTTTCTCCATCATAAGGTGTCTACTTAGCTGAGTGAGGTATTGGAGGCTCAATCTGATGATCAAAATGTGAGAGCTCCATCCTCTTCGTACGGCACAGATACTGTTGAAAGGACAAATTAGAATACTGGCCAAGTTCTTCATTCTTTACAAAATCAATCCAGTTTTTTGTTTGGGTATTTTAATTTTTGGTATAGTTTTTCAGAACCATAATGAATTCTATTAAAGATATTTAGGGATACTTTAACTGTATGTTTTCCTTCTAGGTTGAATTTCAAGTTTCTAATTATGAACATGGCTTATAATAAGCCGCATCTACATTATATACATTTTTTTTCAGCATCTGATTGTGTGCCAGCCCTTATAGTGTATGCCTCCCTCTGTTTTGTCTACTTGGGTAATGCTGATGGGCTATGTCTATCTTAGAGGGATAGGAAAGAGGATAGAAAGTTCTGATTGACTTTTGGATATGAAAAGTCAGACAATCTCCACAGCCCCAGCAGCTTGGGGTGTATCCAGGTAAGTGGGGCTCCTACATGATTTCTATCCCTGAGAGCCCTTCATGGGCAGGCAGCTCCAGGACCTCCCATGACTCCTACCCCAAGTCACGTGTACTGCCCACCAGGCTCTGCTGGTGGGTCTTAGGAGCAGTGGGGTTCATAAGGACTAGATTCTGGTGGAATTTCAGCTCTGTTGTTTTTCTACCTAATGTCCCAGGCCTCCTATGATATTAGAGTCCTCTTCTGAATCATAGCCAAAGGCTGGATTCTTCAGAATGCCTCCCTGTGCCATCTAGTACTTCTTCCTTCAAGTGGTTTCCGGAGCCAGGTGCTGTAGTATGAGTCAGGGCCTTGAAGCCACATCCACAGGGACTGAACCCTGCTTAGCTGTTTCCTCCTGAGGGATTTGGTGAGTTACTCAGGGTCTCTGTGCCTTCGTTTCTTCATTTGTAAAACGGTGTGCTCATAGTACCTCCCTCATAAGGTGTCTTACGAGGGCAAAATAAAAATATCTGGCACATGTAGGTCGTTTATAAATGTTATTGATAAATTAGTTCAAAAAGAAAGGGCCACCTTGCCCAATGCTTACAGTAGAACGAATATACGCCTGATCCTTGAGGAACACGAGCTTGTTGAAGGATAATAAATGATATACTATTTGCTGGAGAGAAAGGCCCCCAACTGCACCTGCTCACCTACTATTTACTGAGATTGGAATTAACATTCTGCTTAATAGAGAATCTCTGAAAGTTCATGGGAGAACAATTTTTTAAATGAAATATAATAAAATAAATTTAAACAATTAAAATCTCCTGAACATGATTTAAACCTCTGATGGCTCCCCAGTCACTATCTGATACCCGAGTTACTCCAGGGTCATTATTATGAATATTCTTACCACACACCTTTTTACATGACATATGCTCAATAAGTGTTTGTTGGTAGAATGGATAGATGTGAATGGACATCAATAATCATTGTATTATTTTAGATGGATAGAGTGCCAGTAAAGAGAATGTCGGATATTTCACTGCCTGGGATATTATTATGAAAAGCTCTTTGATTTCAAAGAACATCTTTTCTTTAGAGATGGTGAAGTGATTTGCTTGGCATCACACAGCTAAGGCATAGCAGGGCAAGGATATGCGCCTAACATGTGAAGCTGCAAAGTAGCACTGTCAGATAAAATACAGATGCCCAGTTAAATTTAGATTTCAGGTGAAAAGTCAGTATTTCTTAGGACATGTATCAAATATTAAATATTTTTAGAATAAGTATGTCCAAAATAATGAGTGTTTTTATTTTTTATTTAAAAATTTTGAGACCGGGCGCGGTGGCTCACGCCTGTAATCCCAGCACTTTGGGAGGCTGAGGCGGGCG
>NW_012103076.1:2822435-2928870 GCF_000951045.1 Mandrillus leucophaeus | reverse complement strand
TATGAGTCTTTGTAATATAAGTATGTTCCACATATTGAATGGGATACACTTATCCTAAAATATTTATTTTAAATTCAAATTTAATTGAACATCCTGTATTTTTACTTGTCAAATCCAGAGACTTTACTCCAAAGCCCACTTGCCCTCCCACATACCATTTCTGTCCAGCCTCTCTCAGTGACCCAATATGGTCT
The DNA here is from genome assembly GCF_000951045.1 of Mandrillus leucophaeus. Lineage (NCBI taxonomy): Eukaryota > Metazoa > Chordata > Mammalia > Primates > Cercopithecidae > Mandrillus > Mandrillus leucophaeus. The sequence goes on along the minus strand of NW_012103076.1, from coordinate 2,928,676 downwards.
AAGATGTTTTCAGGTAAAATGAGCAGCTAATTCTCTGGTATTCCATGCGTCCTTCATTCCCCACGACTGGGCAAAATACAATCATTGCTGCACTCTTCTCTTGTCTCACTCTTTCTTATACAACGCTTCACTTTTCTTTAAATTCTTTGATCCTTCTCTCAATTTCTAGTCCTACAAGTTTAATTGTTATCGTAATGACTCACTGTCACCTCAAACTCATCTCATTTGTAAGCCAAATTCATCTTTCCTACAACTCTTGTACCTTCCTGCTCTGAATTCCCTATTTTTAAAATGCAATAACCTATTTCCCAAACATCAGCCTTGCCAAACCACAAAGTGACTGCAACCTTTCCCCACCGCCGCTCACTACAGCCACATGCAATCAATTGCTTGGTGATGGTGTTTTGTTTTTCAGAACATTTTCCAGTCCTTCCTTTAAATTGCCTAGGATCCAAGTCTTGAGGAGGCTCACATCACCTCATTTTCAGACCAATGTGATTGTTTCCTGGTGGTTCCAACTCTCCCTCCTCCAGGCAATTCTGTCAAGCACATGCCCAGGTTAAGGTCTTATAAAATACAACATTTTCTAACAAGATAAAGACAAATAGCCCAACAGAAAATGAAAACATTTATGAAGAAGTAATTGGCGGTAGAGAAATTATAAATGACTGAAAAACACATGAAAACTGCTCAAATTCACTAATGGTTCAGGGAAATGCAGATTAATAATGAAATATCACTTTATGATCAGGACACTGAAAAAGAAATGAACAATAATAGCTAATGTTGAGAAGGATGGAGGAAAAAGAGTACTGTCACGTTTCTATGTCACACAGAAACGTGAACTGATGGTCTTTGAAAACAATGGAGCATAAGCTATCAAAATTTAAAATGCACATGTTTTGACACATAGGAACAATACCACTCCTAGGCATCTATGTCATAAAAAGAAATCCACTAACACTTAAACACATACACACATGGTCATTTGCTGCAGAGGGCTTTTAAATAGAAAACCAAAAAAAAAAAAAAAAAAAATCCTTGAGGAAAGAATGAGTTCTAAGAAATAAGAAAATGATTGAATAATCACCATAGAATATTACAGAGTCATTGGAAGAATACATTAGTATTTTAGCAGTATAAGAGTTGATTAAGAGGGATTTCTATGAGAAAAGATGCAGAAATATTTGTATACACGATTCCATTTTATAATAGTGACCCAACTCATTTATTAGAAATGAGGAGTTTATTTGTTGCCACACAATGTATAAATATCTGTGACACAGACACACACACACACACACACACACACACACTCTTTCATGAAAATGAAAAACACAGAAGGGTGCATCTTACAAAGCAGTTAACATGAATCTCCTTGGGGGGAAGTGATGAGAGGTCCCATGTGAATTAATATGGGCAAGCACAGTGGCAAAACACTAGTTTTATATCTTCTGTTGTGACTTTTAACAGTCACCCTCTGCCTATAAAATAATAATACATATTTAGCTCCCACTCGTTGGCCTTGGTCTATTTTCCTGGGCTTGTATAGCACTGTTTCCTATTAGAACTTTCCATCCCGATAAAAATGATCTTTCTACCAATCTCTGTCTTGGATTCCTTCCTGCTTGCCCCCTGTACCTAACCCTTATACTCACTTAGATAATTGATCCCCCCCTTTTTAGCTATTCCTTTAAGGAATCTCTCACATTGCATTTGCCTTATGATGAGTTTCCTATTCGCTCTGGCCTTCCTTTTTACATTTTCTCTGTAATAGTAGTAGATCAGTTTTCACAGGGAAAATGCATTCAATATCTGCCTGATCATCCCACCAGCTCACCTATGCAGAGTATTCCTTTGACCACTGAGACTAATGGACTGGCGCCAGATACATCGGAGTGTGGTGGGTGAAATAGTTTGCTGTGTTCTTCCTACTCAGATTTAAATCCAGTTTTCTGAGCCCTAATTCTGTGTTATTTTCATTAAACAATGCTTGCTGTATCTTATTCTTTTGTATGCGAACTATGTGAAAGAATGCCCTATGCTGCCTGTCTCTGAGACTAGTATTACCATTCTCAAGACCTCACTCCCAGTCTGGTTTCCTGGACTCCTGGCCTTTCTTTTCCTCATCTGTGTAGTTGGGGGTATTACTACAGCTCCTATGACTTATGATATAGAAGGGGTTAGATATGCATTCGTGTATAACTTAATAACCAAGATATCTTTGAGAAATGCATCAATAGGTGACTTCACAGTTGTGTGAACATCATAGAGTGTACTGACACAAACCTAGATTGTATAGCTTATTATCCACCTAGACTATATGATATTGCTCCGAGGCTACAAATCCACACCATATGTCACTGTATTGAATACTGTATACCACAGTAAATAGTTACGTATCTAAACATTTTAAACATAGAGAAAGCATGGTAAAAATGGTATTATAATCTTATGGGGCCAATTTGCAGGGTATGACTGTAGGTCAATGTCATAAGTGACAGCATGCTGCCTGCTAGATAGGCACCATGCTCAGTATATTATACACAACAACCATGGAAGTAGTGTTTTATGATTATCTCTTTACAGATGGTGTTGAAAAGTTAGGCAAAAGTCTCTGGGTCAGAAGGAGGCTAGTGGCTGCAATGGAGTGACACTTGTACTCCCCCAAAATTCATATGTTGAAACCTCATCCTAGAGTGATGGTATTTAGAAGTGCGACTGGTGGGAAGTAATTATGAGGGTGGAGCCCTCATGAATAGTTGAGTGCCCTTCTAAGAATAGGCCAGAAAACTAGCTAGCTTTCCTTATACATCATGTAAGGATGCAAGAAGTTGGCAGTCTGCAATCCAGAAGAGACTCTTGTGGGAACTCAATCATGCTAGTTGCAGACTGTTCCTGCTCACGAACTTTGAGCCTCCAGCACTGTGAGAAATACATTTCTCTTGTTTGTAAAAGAAGCCCAAACCAATGAAGACAGTGGCAAAGCCAGGACTATCAGCTTCCAAAACCTGTTTCGTTTTATGACCCTCTGCAGGGCAAAGCTAGCTTCAGCCTTAAAGTTGGGTCTAGAATAGGGTACCACAGCAGGCTACCATGTAAGGAAGAGCCAAATCCAAGCAGAAGCACAGGACTCTTGCAAACATAGTCAAGGTTGGCAGGAGTCCATGCAAGGGCAAGGATGAGAACCAGGAGCCAGAGAATTATTATAAGAGGCCTTCCATTTGACCTATAGGTAGTGTCTCCTGCAATCAACTCAAGGCTCTTTTGAAAATCCTTGTGTGTATTTACTTTCTATGTATTTACCTCCTGTCTCTAACCTGCCTTTATGACTGAGTCTTGACACAATCAAATCTCTAGTGCCTTTCTGGATGTTTCTTATCTGGTCGCTCCCCAAGTCTAGTTGCTGCTCAGAGTTAGAGCAAACACATCCTGAGACTATTTATCAGTTCAAGTCTGTCTGGTGCTTCCAGTGTATGCAAACTGCCTGCTCATTTTTCAGGCAAAAATGCATAAAATAAGACCCCCATTCAAACGGGGTGCATTTTAACTTATTTGGAGTGCATGCCTGATGTTGACTTTCCTGGGAATTTCGGAGAGAAAACCCTGCAGCTGATTGGCCCAGCTTTTGTTTCCCTTTCCCAGTAGGTATAGTCTCTGTGAGCTGTAGTATTCACACATGCCCAGCAGGTTGCCAGCAGGGTTCAAAGACAGAGTCAAAAGAGGCAGAAATAGCAAAAATCCTGTTCCAATGCCTTTGCAGCTTGCAGACATTTAGCATTTCATCTCCATGAATTTCCCAGAGTGCATTCAGGAGTTGTGTGAATTTAAGTTTTGACCCTTAGCTGCCCATCGTCTCATTCTTTTTTGGTGTATTCAGAAATTCACACTATTAGTCAAAGGGGACACATGAGGTAAAAGGAAAGAAGACGATCAACTCTCTAACCTGGCCAAATTGTTTTAAATTATTTCTGACTCAAAATTTCCATATCTTTGCCCTTTTGCTCTTCCCCATCTTCCCCATCTTCCCCAAACCCTTTAGCAATTCCTGCTTCCATTCTGGCCTGACGGGGTCAAAATATCACAAAATCAATGATTCTAACTTGAGTCTTATTTTTTTTTTCTTGATATATTAAGGAAGTTGGCATATCAGGAAAGTAGGTTGTGTGGTCCTCATTTCAACTTCCCGAGGTCCCTGCAACCCTAACTTAAGGTTCACTCGGTTGGATGTTAAGACTTTTTCATTTAAGGCACTATACAATAAACATCAATACAATTTTGGCTCTTATTTCATTTGAACTATTTAGCTCTCTAGGGCAGACTCTAGCAAATCTAAAAATCCAAGCATCACCGAATACTGAACCTTAAAGAAGAAATGAAGTTATGGATTAAGAGAGTCTGAGTTTCAAAAACTGCTTCTAACTTAAACAGTAAGGCTTCTCATCAGCATTTCCTGAGCTATCCTGGTTAGAAGTTGGCCCCATTGGAAGTCAGTCTACAGCCTGTCTCTATTCTTCCAGAATTACAGGTTGCCATGGTTACAGTGGCTTCTGGAAATGAACTTCATAATTGCTGCATATTGCATATAAACAGCTGGATTCCCTCTTTCAATTTCACTCTGAAACAATGAAGGCCCAAGAAAATGGCCTTGTATTTGAATCATTGACATGTTAAAGACCATTATCCTAGGAGTGAAGCATCATGGCATAGGGAAACTTGAAGAAATGATAAAGTCAAATTCCTGAGGCTCTCTATATGTAGATGAATGTAAAATGCATGTGTGACTCCACATACACAGAATCAGAATATTTGAAAAGCAGAAAGAGTCCTTCCTTTCAGAGACTAATTAATCTTACTACTCTTTTACAGGGCATGAAACAGAAACCCAGAGATCGAGAGTTTTCTGTTCAAGGCCACACAGCCAAGTAGGTGCAGAACTGGATTTACAGAATATTTTGGTGCTGTAGCTACTCCTCCAGTCTGAAAGTCAGAACCTAGGCTTGAGTTCTGGCTCTGCTATAAATCAGCAGTGTTGCCTCTAAGTGTCATTTAATCTGGGGATGTCTACCATCTATAAATTAAGGAAGTTGATCAGAAAAGTTATTGGAGTGTACACTCACCACTATTGTTTTTCTGCATTAATAGTGGTCGCTCAGAAACCATGATTAGTGGTTGTCTGTACCTCAAACATCTGCTAAACTGGCCTTCTGTGGGCTTCTAATATCCCACACTGTATTCCCCTGTAAGGAAACACATTGAATGTGATTGTTAAAATAAAATTGCTATGAGGAAGATGAGAGAGAAATGGCTGTTAATGCCCTAGCACAGAATAGTTGATCAAGTTAGTTGTATAGTTCAGTGTGGAGGCACCTATGGGTACGAATGAAAAAATAAGTTCCTCTTAGAGAAGATTGTTTGAAGGGGCAAATGTTGGGGGTTTGTGGGAACCCAGGTTAACAGTGGAAGTTCACCTGCTTGACAGAAGAGGAGAAGGGTATGGAGGGAGAAGCAAAAGGAGATGAGGAAACCCATTTCACAGAATGAGTTTTTTTCTCTGTCTTTCCATTCACTTATGTAGCTGCCTCTCTTTGTGAGAAAGCCTCAAAATACTCCCAATGAAATTTGTACAGAGTGTAACAATACTACTAAGATAATAATTAAAAAACAATCAGAGCAATTGACCACACACGGCTCTTAATAGAGAACCATTTCTCTGTCCTCCCTCGGCTGACACTGGTGACATTTCTGTTCTGCATGTAAAATCTCAGAGGCCAGCCTGGGTGCTCTTCTGAGCTGAACAGCCTTCCCCGATCCCTCTCTTGTGTTTAGGTTTGGTCTTCCACAAAGTAAGCCTGCTGTAAAAGGTATCATGTAACAAGGACAGGGTTTCATCCTCTTCCTTGGAACTGCACTTTCTTTCCAGGAAGAAACTGCTTTCTAAAAGTGTGTGTTTGTTTAAAAGAGAGGTTCTTGCTCTGTCACCCAGGCTGCTGAAGTGCAGTGGTGTGATCATGAGTCACTGCAACCTTGAACTCCTGCACTCAAGCAATCCACCCAGCTCAGCCTTCTGAGTAGGTGGGATTATAGGCATGCACCACCATGCCCAGCTAATTTTTTGCACAAGGTCTCACTCTGTTCCCTGGGTTGGTCCCAAACTCATAGTCTTAAGTCATCCTTCCATCTTGGCTTCCCAAAGTGCTAGAAATATAGGCATGAGCCACCACACCTAATCTAGAAGTCTTGAAGAGAGGAATATGTAATGCAGCATATCGACCCCTCTGGAGGTCTCTGCCCCCCATTACGGAGCCCAGAGTGTACTTATTTTAAGAAAAAAACAATAACATACAATAACAAAAACAAACCTACAAATGAACAAAAAACTCTTGTCTAAAGGCCACAATTTGGGCTAAGAAAGCCTGTCATGGACTCTTCTATCTCTCCTCGGTCGGCAGCAAACCTCCTGGTAATCTGTACATACTTAGGTGTAGCCTGGTCCATCTTTGCTCCCCTTACAAATTTTACCCAGTTGCTTATACACAGAGAGGCTCTTCCTAGATCTTTACTTGCTCTAGGTCCTGTCTCCTATTTTTTTTTTTCATGATTTCTTATCTATTTCCTTCTGTCCCTGTCACTGATATTTTTACCATCCAACTCGCTCCTAAAAAACAAAACAAAAAACACAGCTCTCACCTTGTGTTAAGGTTCACTCATGCTTCCAGATTCCACCCTCCTCCACCTCCTTCTTGAATCCTGTCTTCCCCAAATACATTCTTCTCTGGAGAGAGCAACTGGGTCCTTCACATGTTGGGTTTCTTTCAAAGGACCCAGCAATCAATAGCTATTTGTTGACTTTTTAAATATTTTAATATGCCTTAGAATTTTGATACCCAAGCATTATACTAATCACTCATTCAATTTTTAATTATTATGTTAAAATTTTTCATAAACAATACATAATTTCCTTAAAAGTCATCGATTCAGGAACAAAGAAATTAAACTAAGAACTAAACATGGAAATAAGATGGAATATTTTGCTAACAGTGGGAGTTTGAACTTTTACCACTATAATCTGAGACCCCAGGATTTTTATTTCTGTTCACATGTGTAAAAAGCTAGAGGAACATTTCTGGTTTGTTGGGAGAGAAAAGAAGGAGTTTTGGAGACGTTAAAATAAGTTTCTCTGGCCTTTACTTACAAGGGTATGCTAAGGAACAGTAAGATCTACGGATAAAGAGCCTCTGGCTAAAACTCTTTCGTACAATTCATTTTAGGAGAGTAAGCTTGCCTCTGTCCAGACACAAGTGAGAAGATGCTGGATGGGGATAATGATGGAAAGAAGTAGTGTTGTGGGACAGAGCTTTTCATGACAGAACTCTCTATTTCCATGTCTTATGTAATCCTTATTCACTCACCCGGGGCTGTCATCCCCGCCTCTGTGCCCTCAAGAGCAAAGGCAGCTAGCACAGTGACATTTTAATAATAATACTTTGTACTTATACAGCACCTGTCAGCCAATGATCTCAAAGTACTTTCCCTGAGATTAACTCATTAATCCTCACAAGGATAAGTGACTTCCCCAAGGTCACAGAAAAGTGAATGTCAGGGGCAGGCGAGAGCTGTGAGTTTCCTGGCTCACATCAAACTCTCAAGGTTGTCTACCTGCCTTCCCACCACAAAGCTACCAAGAGTTTTTAAATCCACACTTCTGTGTTCCATGTAAATCCTTTTGCTTCATCAGTCTGGTGGTCAGACGTCTCTGTTTAGAAAGTACCCAATCCACAGCTGGAAACGTGAAAGTTTCTGGGAGGGGCAGGGATGGCTGAAATATACCACCTTATAGAATGTACAACCTTGCTCCCTTTGTGCAAACCAGCCGGAACACGTGATGCTGGGTTTTCCTCTTGAGGATCTCCGAGAAGTTGGACCCCATGCCTTCTTCAGTTGTCCTCCCCGACCCGATCACCACTTCTGGTCAGGGATATCTGGCCTTTCCTAGCCATAAGCTTTCCTACTTTTATTTATGCATTTTTGCCCTCTAGTTAAATGTTGGTCAGTTGGGGAGCTTTAACATAATGTTAAATAGTGATTTGTCATCCAGCAGTCAGCGACTTCTCAGGAAGAGACTCTAAGACTACATGGCCTCAAGGAATCTGCACGTGTTGGGGGAAGATGGATTCAGGCCTGAACCGACCATGGGAGTGAAGGTAGATTGTAAATGGAACTTGGGGTAGGATGCGGCTATTTGCCATTTTATCAAAAGGAAGCCTGCACATCAATTATACTACTTTTATCTGGAGTTCACAGTTCACTCCCTTTTCGTGAGCTGCTAATCTGCTTATTTCTCTCCATTTCCTCTCTGAACAGAAAACGAGGGTAATATCTTAAGGAAAGGAACTGGATGTTGCCTACTCTCTTTTCTCTGGGTTCTTACATTAGAGAAGCAACAAGAAGTGAAATACCTAGGCTGCATATGTGCTGGACTCAGCTCACCCCTATCCACACACTCCTCTATCACAAGTTTAAACAAACAGTTGACCACCATTTGCCAAGAGTGGTAGCTATGGCTACCCCAGGCCAAGGAAGGCTTGAATGAAGGATCAAAGTCAGCATTTAGACGTGGCAGTGAAGGGCCTTGGTGTTGATGGACGGGTCCTATCTGATTCCATGGTGAAGGCAGAGTTCATGTTTCTGTCACTGCAGGAGTTTGAAAGGAACCTGAAATCCGATCTGGTTGTTGAAGTCTTGAGGTCTTCAAACGATGCCAGCAAGCAATGCATTATAGTATTGTATTGAAGAAGTGTCTCATGACCACAAGGAAGAACCCTACTTTTCATGTCCTGTAACCCCTGTCCTCACATCTTCTCATATACGATTGGCAGGTAGGTGGAGCCCTGTAAATGTGTAATTAACTGCCCTGTTTACTTTAATGGAGAAGGTCTAGAAACAATGCATCCCACAACAAAAACTGTCTAACTCATTATGGACACAAAACATGAACTTCAAGCAGTCCTCAGGCCGGTGGAAGAGACATTGAAGAGGCTAGTGAAACCAGGAAGCCCATATCAGATCTCAGGATGTACTATGCAGACATTTTCTCCCCTCTTCTCCCACTAAGACTGCAGCTTCCACTGAGGCCACGAAGTTGTCACCAAAGTGTACCATTGCCTCATTACCAGAGAGAGAAGCTGTACACTGGGAAACTCTTCGGCCCCCTGGGGCATAGAGACCCAGGATCACAGCATGGCAATGTACCCCCTGCTGGCTTTTATTGTATGCTAATGTAATGGGCCATCAGTCTGAAGACTGTCTGTACATAGAAAGAATTTCTTTTTGTCATTTGAAATTCTAGCAAGCAGAAATGAGTATGAGTGTTACAGGAGGGAAGAAAGGAAGGAGGAGGACATAAAGTAGAAAGGGAAGATGAATGAAAATGGGTAAAATAAAAGATTTTATGAGGGAAAATGAAAGAAATTCAGAGAGCTTTCTTCTTTAATGAAGTGTAACTTAAACAAAAATGCGGGGTAACGGACCGGCGTCTACTTCTCATTGCAGAACATCAAAAAATAGCCACGAGGCCAAGGCTGCACACAGCAGGGAAGCCCAAGGTCATCCAGCTTCTGAAGAATGAGAAATCCAGTACGGGCACATCTCCTGGGTGTGTTTCCTTGGGGAAGAGTTGCCACTTACTGTACTCTTTTCCTTCTTTACAGAAATGACATAATTCTCCTAATGTAATGCAAAAGGTTTCCATGCTGCCTTTGAAATGCCTTTCTCTCACACAGGCATCTATTTCCTGGAGTGACTTTGCAGACACTGTTATCAAGTAGGTGGAAAGAAAGGAAACAGGAAGAGAGGGAAAAGGAGGAGGAGGGAGGAAGGAAGGAAAGAAGGTTAGAATAAAGGGAAGAGAAGGGAAAAAAAGTGAGGAAGAAAGTGTCGAGAAGAAGTGTCCAACTCTGTAAAATAATTGAAGAGTTTTATTCTGAGTCAAATATGAGTGACCATGGCCCATGACACAGTATTCAGGAGACCCTGAGAACATGTGTCCAAGATGGTCAGGGTACAGCTTGGTTTTATACATTTTTGGGAGGCATGAGACATGCCTCCTAAATACGTTTAAGAAATACATTGGTTTTGTTCAGAAAGGTGGGACAACTCAAAGGAGGTGGGGGGAGCTTCCAGACTCTAGGTAAATTTAAACACTTTCTGATTGACAATTGGTCGAGTTTGTCTAAAGACCTGGGATGGATAGAAAGGAAATGTTCAGGCTAAGATAAAAGATTGTAGAGACCAAGGTTTTTTCGAAGTCTTATAGTGACTGCCCTTAGAGATAATAGATAACAAATGTTTCCAATCCAGACCTTTAAAGAGGTGCTAGGCTCTTACTTAATCTCTTCAGGATTGGCAGGGCCTGGAAGAAAAAAAAATCTAGCTATGTTGAGATTCTTTACAGATGTACATGCCCACCCCACCCCCCGCCCCTACAAAGGACAGCTTTGCAGGACCATTTCAAAATATGGCAAAGGAACATGCTTTTGGGGTAAAATAATTTGACTTTCTTCTTTGTCATGTAATGTTATGCCAGAGTCAGATTGGAAAGTAAGTGATGACATAGAGGGTTAAACAAAACTCATCTGATGAGAATTTATGGTTTATAGGGTGTGACTCCAAAGACCCCTTACATAGGAATTTGGGCAAGATTAAAAAAAAAAAAAAAAAAAAAATCAGAACTTGGTCCTCAAAATGGAGGAGGAAAGAGTTCAGTGTAACTAATCGTGAACCACGTGCTAGATGTGGCGCCCATTTTACTAGTGGCAATTTTACTTAGGCTTCTACCTCATGCTCAGATTGTTCCCAAGCCGGGGCCTATGGAGAGAGTTACATAAACTCACCCAGGGAAGCAGCTCTACAGCCTCAGTTCACTTCTTTCTCTCTGGTCTTCCCCAAGCTTCCAGTCTGTGAGGTGCACAGCCGGGTGCACCTGCACCCCAATCGTTAGGATCCTTTTCCTCTTTTGGCTGAATATGGGACCATTAAAACAGAAAGCAAGGCTGCATGACCTCCTGCTCTTGCATATTTCCTATGCAACATGATGCAGACTTGAGCACATATCAGATCTTCAACACACATCTGTGGATTAGTCATTTCCTTTGATAATACAGACTTTTTAAACAAATAAAATTATTCCATGGAATATGTAAGTTTTAGGCCTATCAAAAAGTGTCCCATGGCATCCTCTTTGCTGTGATAGAAAAGTATACAGCACCATTGGGTCTTTTTCCATGCTGACACTCCCGTCTGTGATGTATCGAAGCCATTTGGTATTTACAAACTAAATTGAAAAACTAGTGAGTCTGCCTTTCCGGGCCCAATCCAGCATGCTGTCCATGTGAGGCTTAAGTGGAAAAATACTGTAAAAAGACTTATTTTAATTTGGTATCAGGAACAGAGCCAAAAGATGGCCTTGCACAGCACAGAAGGCAGGAGGAGCTATCATCAGGACCCCTTTTGTCTTGATCAAAAACTCAAGCACATTCTTTTTGACTTTACGCTGTCATTCGCTGTATTAAAGATTCAGTTCTTTGTAAGCACTCACCTGGACCATTCTCCATGGGGCATGATTACAGGAAGGCCGTATTTAAAGGAGTTAGTGAGGCTGATAGAAAACAGCTCTGGGGCCTAAGTTCTGCCACCAGTTTGGCTATATGATAGTGGACAAATATCAGACTGTCCCCCCTTATCTGTGCCTTGGTTTCTATCTGTGAAGCAAGGAGTTGAACTAGGTGAAATCTAGTAACTTCTAGCCTTCACCTCCCTGCTTAATCTACTAGCTCCACACCAAAAATTCAGAAGAAACTTCAAACCCTGAATAATTCTGTGGGCTTTCTGCATTGGCACCCATGGTTCCTCTGACTTTCTTAAAGATACCTTGTCTTACACAAGATTTTAATCCTAACGTCCAACAAGGTCAAAAAGAGTTACTTCTGAAATGAAAAGATTAATGTTTCCATGGATGGGAGAGAAACCAGAGGGAGATTGTTGCTGGAGCATGAGAATTCTATCTTGTAGGTTTCTTTTTTTTTTTCCCCCCCCCACAGCAAATAAGGTTTATGGATTGCAATGAGGAGTCTGTCGCATTAAAATAAGTCTTTTTACAGTATTTTCCCATTTAAGCCTCACATGGACAGGATGCTGGATTGGGCCCGGAAAGGCAGACTCACTAGTTTTTCAATTTAGTTTGTTAATAGCCTGCCTTTCATAAAAGCATCAGGCACAATCACACCAATCCCTAAATCAATAGGATGATGCAGCAATGCCTCACAGAAATGGTATTTTTGAAATAAATATATACCATTCAGCCAGGCCTGTTTGACATCAAATTTATATACTCAATAAGAAAGCACAATTAATGGTCCCGAACTGTATTTTCCTTCACCTATTTCACATTTCAAGAAGCACAGGATTTCTTAAGAAAAAAAATAATAAAAGAAGGAAAGAAAAAGAGCTAAAAAGTATTCCATTCTTAAATGGAATGAAGGTATTAAAAAACAATGCTGACTGTTGGTGCCTCCCCAGAACCCGTTTATCTTGCCTCCAAATCTCATTTCTCTCTTTATCCTGGTCTTTGCTCAAATGCTACTCTTTACAGAGGAATTCCCCGACATTCCATGTAAAACAGCACCCCATTTCCTCTATGTCCATTTGCGCTGCTCCTCATAGCACTGCATTATATTATCTTTGTTTCTGTTTCCCCCTTCTCAACAAATGTAAGCTCCATGGGAACAGGGTCTGTGCTATTGTATTCAACACTATATCCCCAGCACCCAGCAGCCAGAAAAGTGTCTAATTTCTGAGAAGTGTCCAAGATAATTTCTTGAAAGAATGAGTGAATTGATAAATGAATATCTACTCTACTTTCTTTTCAAGATATATTGATCATGAAGCTGTGTGATCGTGTTCATATAATAAAACAGTAATAGAGGACGTACATGTCTTCCACTTACTCACTAAATTGATCAATCATTCAATCAATCAGTAAAGACATAATTTTAAAAATGTGTCCCCCTACTGTGTGTGTGTGTGTGTGTGTGTGTGTGTGTGAGAGAGAGAGAGAGAGAGAGACATAGATACAGAGAGAGAGAGAGAGAGAGAGCATGAGCGAGGGTATATTGGAAGTGTACTCTATGTTACTATAAATAATGTAAGATAAAAATAAAACTATGGTAATTGGAGCATATTACCAAGCTAACCTCTACCCTTCCTGTGTCTCCACCTGTTAGGGCAATTTTTATTGTTACCTTTATAGGTTTTCTATTTTTCTACCTTCTAACTGAGTCATCCATCTATGCCAGTCCAGTGTATAGTGAAAGCGAAGAAAAAAATTTTTTGAAATGATCCTATGAGTTAGTGGAAAACCCTATTACAGTCTTTGATAAATATGTCTAAAGACAGAAATTACATTTTAATTACTCTTGTTTGCTGAGTTGTGTTTCACAGAATCCAACACATGCTAAGGTTGAAACTTGTGGGACCACAGGTTGTAGCTGGGCTTTGTTTGGTGACCTCCATATGGAGATTTTTCAAGGTGCAAACTTCAAACTTTCGTTAGGTAGGATTCTTTCCTTAGAGTAACACCTAGAGTGCATTTTTACCATGAATGTCTGGGTCCATTGCGCCTGTATCATCAAGATATTTGAGTGGATCCAACAAAAGCCATCATTGTTGAACTGCAACAACTAGGACACCTTGCAAAAAAATTCAGACTGTAATGATGACAGAATTCCAAATTTGGGGAAAAACAAAACATAGTACAGGAATAAATATTTCAGGCAAGAATCAGAATTAAGTGATTTCAACCACCTGAGGAAGTAAAAAAGTTCCCTTAGTAGTATTTAATCTGGATATTAGGTATTTTGTTCTAACTTCTGCAGACATCAATTTTTTCAAGAAACTTGTCATTTGAGGGAAGGGAGGAGAGACCACTGTTGAGACTGATCAGATCCATGAGGAGCTTTGTTGGTGCAAGCACAGACCTTGTAGACAAAGCTCTGTCCTGAGACTAATGCTGACTTTGGAACTTTGGGTTCAGGCTATTTGATTAAAAAAAAAAAAAAAAAAAAAAAAACTTGAAAAAATACTTGAAGTATCTGATACTTCAAGAATTTTTGTTTTTATTAAGTTCTGGGCTGAAGGAACCTATGTGCCTTTTCCATGTACCACCAAGAAGTTACTGTGCTCGTAACTAAAAGGACTGTTTATCATGTTTAGAGCATGCTACTGAAACGGTAGCAGAATAAACAGCTCTAGAGGAAGAAAATTGATGGCATCTAGGAGAGAATTTAAAGGGCCAGTATCTATCTACTTTGTTGATAGGGCATTCTGCCAAATTGTGGGGTAGAAAGGATGTATATGTGATGGTACCTTCATTCCAAAGAAGATAAACTATATGCAAACAAGTGCGCCATAAGTCAATGTGAAACATTTGCAACCCGGGCTGGGGTTTTTTGGTTAAGCAGGCTACCGAGAAGGATGCAATTGAGCCAGACTTTTAAATGTGCCATTGTCACAGGTCTTTATGGACAGAAACCACATACATGGAATAATGCCGATTCTCCTAAAGATAGACACTGAGTTCACCATGAAGCATCAGTCTAATTATTTAATAATTAGTAGAGGCACTGTACTAAACAATGTAATTATCTTATTTAATTTTCTCAATTTCCCTATAGAAGTGTTGAATAGCATTATTACTGCTTTTTTGCAGATAAAGAAACTGAAGTATAAGAAGGTTAATAACTTGCTTAGGGTCCCACAGGTGAAGGAGCCGAGGCCTAAACCTTAGCCTATGTAATACCAAAACCAACGAACCCAAACTTTCATTAATAATAAAAGCTACATCTAACTGAATATTTATAATGAGCCAGGTGATTGAGCACTGCGTAAGTACAGCTTATTAAATAGTTACAACTACACTGTCAGGAGAGCACAGCTATTTCCATTTTACATGTAAAGAAACAGTAGCAAAGACAGATCAAGCAACCTGCCCAAGGTCACACAGTTAGCAAGTAGCAGGGCTGAGACTACCATCCTGGTAGTGGGTTCCACAGCCAGGCCCCTAAGCCCTCCACTCTAATACCTCTCAAATTTCATATTCTGCAAAATGTTCTCCACACATCTACTGTCCATTCTACCCCATGCTGTAGTTTTAAGGTATAAACATGATGTGGACATTTAAACCCTGATTGTTTTTCACTTATCTGACTAGCTATTTTCACTTATGGCCAGAACCATACAGAGAATGATCAGAGAGCTGAAAAAGGTCCCAAGCACTCAAAAACTTCTTTACAGAATCCAGTCAAGGTCACAAAATTCTAATCTTTGAATTCAGATCTTTCTAAAGGAGAGAATGAAAGAAACGAGTTGATGGTGAGAAGACAGACCTCTATCAAGGATGAAAATCTGAGTTGTACTTAGCTTGAATGATCATCCTTGAAGAAATGGGCCAGAAGACGGAGCAGTTAGGATTGGTGAGGAGAAAGGAAGCGCCTGAAGGGGCAAACAGGAAGATGGCCACGTAGGCTTTCTGCAGGCAGCCACCTGGGCACTGAGGAGGAAAAGGGAATCTGCTCAAAGAGAGAGAATTTCAGGTGGGGGATAGATGAAGACCAACAAAAATTCTTCTTGGCCACTACATCATTTTCCCTGGCCTGAACTTGTTCTCAGGAATCACAGCCCAGTAGGCTGCAGCTGTTCCATAGGGCAATGGGAAAACATCAGTCTCCATGCAGCCATATACCCATATCTGCAGTGGGTACAGAGACACAGAGAGAAAACAGCATTGTGCAAAACATGAGGTCTATAAAAGTCAATGACGTTGGCCAGGATCAACCATTTCCACTTCAGTGTGAAGGCAAATCCCTGCCCTCCCTCTGTGAAGGGCTTATCTGTTGCAACCACCTCCTCACGCCCTGGTCTGGTCAGGAGATCTGGTTTGAAGACTTCACTTTGTAAACAATAAGTTGAGAGGTTAAGACAAGGCACTTCACTTCCTGGTTCATCATATCTTCACGCATGTGCTTTTGTTGTAGTTTCCATTTGTTCAATATGTAAACTAAGTGTGCTGCCTACACAAAGTCCTTTCCCTACTCTGGCTCAGATAACATCTTAAGTTACACTGTGAGGTCAATGTTTTCAACTCCATTCCACAGGTAAGGAAGTCGACATTTAGGCACCGGAAAAGTTTGTGGGGGTTCCAAGCCAGGATTTGAACCCAGTTCTGTTTAATTCCCAGAGTGATGTTTTTAACCACTGCTTTCATCCTGTTTTCTTTCTATTATGGCTCATCTTTAGTAGCAGAATAAAAAAGCAAAATAGATAAACATCGTTCCTTTTCAAAGGTATGTTTCAGGCATCAGTATGCTGGGGACTGGAGGCTTTGATGCAGATGGGGTTAAAGCTATGTCCCTGGCGTTCCATCTAGCTAGCCAGCTAGATCACTTTTCAGGCCATGGTCCCATAAGCCTGACTTTTCAATACCTCAAGTTTTCATTATGTCTCTGATTTTATTTGCTGCTATTTCGAGTGTGACTGCTTGCTAGCCTACAGATGTGAGTGCGGAGATGGTGGGGTGGGAATGGGGAGGAATGTAATTTAATTTAAATTGCATTTTTGAGCAACACAGACGCTCGGATATCATTCTTTATGTACTAAAATATGCCACTCAGCATATTCTTCAGGGCATAGTTAAACCTAAAATCCCCCACGTCCCAAGGCTGCACTTGCAGTAAATAGCATTAGAATTTGGATGGAGGATGCAAATCTGAAATTTGTAAGTCCTGGGTGCTTTACTGGAAAGCAACAGAGGCCACAGATCAACCTAGTATGGATGGCCTGTCCTCCTCAGTGGTGATGCTCGTGAGACAGGGAAATCAATGAACAGGTCAGTGTATCCTCTGACCATGCAAGTTTCCCTGCCAACCCATTGCAACAGATCCTGTCACCAGGAAATGGAGGAAACTCTATGCAATAAGATGTAAAGTGGTGCTAGCTTTAATTCTAAAAATGAGTTCAAAAAGCATGAATTAATATTGTCCATAATGTAATTATACAAGAGATTGGTTGCAAGTCCATTTTGTGGACAAGATACTGTAAGGTAGGCTCATAAAGAGCTGCTTTTCAGTTCAATCCTTTTCTTCTGTGGACACAGACTTCAGTGTGGTCATAGGTCTTCACTTAAAATCAGCATAAAAAATAGATAAGCTAGATCTCTCTACCTTTTCACCTAATCAAGTCAAATTAACCCTTTGGTTTTAGTGGAAGAGTCTTCTCAGGTTACCCATGCTTCTCTGACCATTTTCTCCATGTCATTTATTCCAAAGAGCTGTTCTTTTAAGCTGAGGTTCAGTGCAGTCACATCAATGACTAAGGTTGTTTTTCTAAAAACAAAACAAAACAAACCAAAAACCACCTAGCACACAGGCCATGGAGGCTGTAGTGCCTCCAGATGTTGAAGGTCGTGCTTCCATGAAGCTGTGCAGGTTTTCCGTATGACACTGACCTGTGATTTCTGTTAGTTTACACTAGTATGGAAAAGTTAATCTACAGATTGTCCAGCATCAGCTTTCTCAGTGTTACCAGTTTAGGAAGCTGCTACTTGCCTCAGTAAGACTAAGACTTTGGAAAGTCTCTCAACTTTGCCAGCATCTGGGACCTTCTGCTTGTCCTCACTATGCAACAATTCTTACCAACATCTGTTTAGTATTTTACACCCTTAAAATTCTCAAACACAGTATCTGATTTTATCCACACAATTATTTCCCCCTGAAAGTTATTACTTTTCTTCCTCACTTTAGATGTGAGAAAACAGATTCAGAGATTCAGAAAGTGGCCCACACAGAGGATATAGAAGAGCTGGGACTTAAACCGAGGCTTCCGCAGTTGGCTCTGTGTCTGTCCTTCCTTACACCTGCAGATACCCCTGACATAGGCCTGACTTCCCAGAACTTTCTTCATTCCCATCACTTCTCACCGTGACACCACTTTCAGAATTCGGCCTGTAAGCCCCTGCAGTCCTAGAAGCTGGTTCTCTGTGGCTCTGTCTAAAGATCCTGATCAACGACTTTTATTTGTTTTCCACTCCTCAATGGAGAAGTCTTTTTAACTAATTTTCAGAACTGATCAACAATACGCTTGCTCACCCCTCAGTGGAATAGATAATATCTAAAGAGTATGTGACCTTCCCAAATATTTGGATTTTGAGATAAAATTAATAGGAAAGTCCAAGAAATTAATTTCTTATAATGGAATTTGAGACACTATGATAACGGAATAGGGATAGTTTCACTCTGTGCATTCTGTGCCTTTACGAGAATTTTTATTGACCAAACCTCTTCGTCAGATCTGCCTTTGCTTTAGGGTCACTTTAGCTAAAATTGGGGTCGGGAAACCAACTATAGCATGATTTGGTAGAAGGTGGAAAAATGAAGAATTTTTAAGAGCGTCTTTGACCCATAAAGTTTCGTTGCACTGCCTGTTACAAAGCCTAACATTTAATAATTAGTGATTTTTCTCTTTTAGGTTACTCATTTCTTTCCTCACGTCTCTTTTAAAGTGAAAAAGGTTCTTAGAGCAAGGCTTCATTAAGTTATTTTCAATATCTAATACTTGATGGTGGATGAAATAATTATGTTTTTCTCAATCAGAAGAAAAGCCATAGCTCATACCTGACAGATAATCAGCACTTGGTGAACAGAACTATTGTCATTTTATTAAACAAGGACCAAGTAAAGCACCTGCGGTTTGGGCTACTATCACTGCAGAGGTACCTGTGTCTTAATGATTTATGCTTTATTTTTGACTCTGTGATCAAGAACAAAAGTATTTAATAACTCTGAACCTCAATTTCCCTTATTTAAAAGTGGTATTAATACTCTATCTCAGTGATGATTTTGAAGGTTAAACAAAATAAAAATTAATGGATATAACGAGATGTACCTTGATCTAAATTGTAAGGTATTCATTAAAAATAAAGGCATTCTCCGTGGGTCCAGCTGTTTTTGTATACCCAGGTGTCAGGAATATTACAAATCCAACTGCTAGGCTACAGCTGCTCCCTGGACCTTTAATTAGTAGAGCTAAGAGGCTTCTAGCTGTGGCTCAGGCCAGGAGCTCACAGCATGAGCATCTTGCCTTCCCGCCTGGCCTGGAAGGAGACACTCACCAAACTATCTCCTGGGTTCTGTCAGGAACTGCTAACTTATGGGTTCTAGCCCTTTGATAACCAAGGTTGAAAAAACACAGCTCTTTAGAAATCATTGTAGAACAGTCTCTGAGAATTCTATAGGTTGAAGTGGCTGAGACCTTGGAGTTTTACAGAATTTGTACATCATGCCCTACCTCTTGGATGGTTCATAGTTCATCTCAGCGTGGTTCTGCCATCAGGCTAGTTGTTCCAAGAAAATATGCCTCATGAGTTGTATTGTCCGTAGATTGGATGAATGAATAGCTATGACCCCCAAAGCCATCTATGTGAGACTGCTAAATAGACCAGTGCCTGGATTTCAAGTAACCCCACCTGGAATTTCTGGATAAGCCTTCCACAAACATGCAAACCCCACCAGGGGGAGGGAGCCTTCAGAACCTCTCCCTTCCCCCATGACACTTTGTAGCAGGGTACAGACCCTTACATGCTAAAGCTTCAGCATGTTCAGTACTGTCACTATTAGAGACCTACCTGTTTCTGGCTGTTTCTACTGTCCCCAACTTAATGAACTAAATCTGTGGGACATCCATGAAATTAGATCATAAAACACCAAGAATCCCATCTCTCTCTGTGGTGGCAAAGAGTGATAAGCTGGCTCCCAGGCATTTTCGTGCACTATAAATAGCCAGCAATACAATAATTTAGCACTTCTTTGACTGGTGACCTGGGCTTGTTGTCTCCACATTATCCCGTGACCTGACTTCCCCAAATCTCCTGAGCCAGAATATTTTAAACTATTTACTTGCTACCACATTCACATCTCTTTAGCAACTACGGAAAACACATGTTTAAGAGACCTGGGGTGAAGTTTCTGATTCACGTGTTTTCCAACAGCGGGATCCACATCATGTTGAATGTGATGTCAGTGGTTCTATAGTGGGAAACCCCTTATGCATCAAATTATTCTATAATTTGGGAGTTGATTCCTAGTTACTCTCAGCATTATCAAATCATGATTTCACTCTTACTTTCCTAATAACGTGTCTTCTGAATGGTACAACACAACAACAACAATAAATAAAAACTGGAGTGCATTTGTTTGCACCTCAGAGACCTATGTAGTGTTCCCCAAACCATATTCTTATGTGTAATCTTAGCCCTGTGTATCAAAACTGAGGCCTCAATTACTATCCTGGGAGATATGTCTGGAAAAAGACCAAATGCAGAGAGTTTTCAAAATTGGTCCCAATGAAAGCCTACTGTTTCATTTGGGAATGGAAAACAAGTCCTCATTTAGACTATTTTTGAGGCTACAAGTATACAAGCAAGAGTCAGAGTATCTAGTGGTAATGTGTCCAAACCTACATCCCTCTTGAGAATGTGCCTCAGATGCTTTGGCAAATATGGGGAACCCTGGCCTCTCCACTCCACACATAGATCCCACAGGGCAGCATCCAGGATGTTCTTGCCTCTAATGATGGCTTCCCCATTGGCAAGATCAGAGGTGTCCGAGACAAGTGCTTGAGGCTACATCCTTTGTGCTCAAGCCCTCTTTCATTTCTCAGAGTTCCAAACTCTCTTGCTGTCATATGACATCCCCAATCTCCATTTATGTTTTTCGTACCTTGATTCTGCCTCTTTCTGTCACCTTTTGAATTAACATTCCTTCTGGACTCCTTGGTAGGCTTTAGCAGTCATTATCATCCCGGCCTGCTGTCGCATGGATTGTTCTCAGTTCCACACTCTGGACAGAGGCCCAACGTCCAGCCATCCTACCAGAATCTCAACCTGGACCAGCTCCCAAGCTGTTGTGTTTGTATCAAATTTCAGGTAACTGCATAACTCCATCTCAAAATAGCAAGCTCTTCTGACCCACCATTTTATTACATTTCTGCTTTTATCTGCCCATGGCTTTGCTTTTAAAATACACACATCTCTGGAGAAAGGTGAATTAGATACATTATCAAACATGTACACCTGTACATACATATAATTTTTACATAATTTAAAAAGTATGATAGGAACATAGTGGTTGGGTAAAATAACAATGATTCTAAACTCCAGGCAACAATTGAGGTAGTAAAAAGCTCCTCTGAAAAGGCAATGAAGCCTTAGTTCCTGAAGATGAAACTCGACACTTCCCAATGTTGAGGAGAGAGCCCTTAGGTAGCTCTTTTCTCCATGAACTACAACTGCCTGTCACAAAATATTTTGATAGGCACTCACCCCTGTTTGGATCTTGGCTATAAATATTTGCCCAGACCCTAAAACTGATGTCCTAACTTTACAATGCACATATTGCATAAATATATGTTGATAAATAAACTTGCTAGCTGGTGTATGCATTGCATGTAAACTCTCTTTTTTTAAGTGAAGATTTGAATTTTATAGACTGTAAAATATGGATATTGCTCTATTTATCTTGATGTACCTCTATGAAAAGGTGACTGCTGTGATTGGAAAGTCATACCATATAACTAAAATAAGGTACTTTATTTAGAATTTTTAGGATATCCCCTGCCCAATATGTATAACCATAACTATCTTGAAAAATTAGTTGTTTATTGCATAAATATTTTCAAGAGCTCTGGCTGAAATCCTGAAGAGGTTTATAAACATTGTGAGAGAGGAGGAGCTGGTCGCTGCTATAAACACAGAGTTCAAGGTTTCTAGTTGGCTGATGCAGTGAAAGAAGGCTAGTGATAAGAGACATGCACCGTTCTAGGCAGCATGAAGGAGCAATGACATCAAATAGGAACAACAATCTCTGTCTAGGATAGTAGGGAAAAAAAGTCTTTATTATAAAAGTACTTACACTGAGAAAACATATACTTAAAAGAACCAGATTTTAAATATTGTAGGCTTCCTGAGCCAGGTCTGGCCTTGTTGTGTAAGTCTAATTTTTTTTAAACAACTCTTTAAAAAGGTAAATGTCCTTAGATATTGGTCATGGATTGCTCACCACATCTCTAGAGCAAATGTTTCAAGGCATTTGAAAGCAGTAGAAAGCTTCTATTCAGGAGCAATCTTATGCTAAACTGCAGTTATCAAGATCACTCTAAGTGGGGTGGCTGGGCATTTGTTGGAGGTCCCACGAACCTGCCTATTCTTTTTTTCTGCAGCCCCAGGTATCCCTGAGGCAAGTGCACTGAGCATGAGAACTCATATGAACACAGCTTACTTATCTGAATATCTGTGCCTTGGAAGAATGCAAAAACTTTCAGCAAAGTAACAAAAATGTGCAATTATAAAAAAACAAAAAAACCCCTCAGACCTTATATCAACAAGGAGGCACCTAATAGGTTGACAGTTTCCATCCACACATTTGGTCTATGGTGCCAACATATTCAGTCTCCCAAGCAAAAACCTTCTTTTTTATCTCCTGTATGCACCATGTCTTGGATGGAAATATCTTTCCAATTTGCTTGCTCCCTTCCTGTCTCAGTTCTACCAGAAAGAGTGCGCTTTTATCTCCTTATACCAGGATAACTGTGCACATCCCTTAACTGGTTCCCCTGCAGGCTCCTTTTAGACTCTCCACACTCTGCCCCTGCCAGTCTACCCCAGATAGGCTAAGTTTTGTAATTACATTGCTTTGATTTGGTCTCCCTCTTCTCTCAATGACTTGAATTCCATTCAATTCATTTAGTCATTGATCAGATATTTATAATGCTCAGCATTCAATATGCTGGAAACTGCAGGATCCTAGATATACATTAGAATCTCTGCTTTCTATTAGGAGAGATAAGACAGTGACAAAATACCTGTGATAGAAGGTGGAATGTGACAAGAGCCATTTGAGTAGTGCAAACAAAGTTCAGTAAAGTAGCTAGAGAACCTTTCTGGCTGACAAGATTGAGAAAGACTTGAAAAAACATTGAAGGATTAGAAGAAAGTCACTACATGAGGATGGTACTGGTAGGTCGCTGTGTTTGAGAGCAAGGCATGGGCAGGGGCATGGAAGGAGAAAAGCACAGAGATTATTCTGGAAATGATGGCCATATAGTTTTACCAGGTGGGTGACAGAATAAACTTGAAGAATATGCTTCATTTTAAGTTTGTGGAAGGCCTGAAAGGTGACACCAAGGTGTTTGAACTGTATCCAGTAGACTTCGTAGAAAAGCCAGTGGTTTTTTTTTTTTTTTTTTTTTGTGTGTGTGTTGGGGGGGGGGGGGTGTATGTCCATATGCCCTATTATTAGGTTAATGCATTTGGATTTGCACAGACATGATGTAATGAAAGAACTTTTTTGATGACAGGGAATTCAAAGATTAAAATTTCTGTTAAACCTCTGATTCATCTTTCTGAATTACTGATGTAACAAAAGAAGATGAATAAAATTATCATTTAGCATTTATATTTCTAAATGTGTACATATATATATATAGAGAGAGAGAGAGAGAGAGAAACTGAAATGCTGATCTAATGTGATAAATTCTATATGCAAAGTAAGGAAAAGGTTTTGGAAAACGGCAAGAAAGATTGGCTGTAGAATTTCCATGAATAAATGAGATACAGTGGATTTGTGTTTGGTAAAATTGGGAAATAAGAAAATATGTGTCTTTAACTTTTTCAACCTAATATCGCACATCAAAGCTCCCTGACGCTCTCACATTATACCATAAAATCCTTCTGGAAAGAAGGGTATTTGCTTTGAATCCTGTTTTATTTTCTAATACGTAGCAGAGAGCCTAGCTTATAACAACTACTCAGCAAAAGTTGTTTGAATGAATGATCTCTTGAACTCCATCAATGCTTATGCTCTAGAGAAAAATTTGTAACTAAACACATGATAAAGAATAAATGGTTATCTATTTGCCAATAGAAATTTTCCTATAAGTAATAGATATGGGATAGTCCACTGGCAAATAAGTACAAATTTAATGGCAGTGTAATAGGAGAGGGGGAGTATTTAGAAGAGTAACAGTGGTCCATGCAGGTAGGTTCCCAATTGACTTTCTCCCTCTTTTCTGCCTCTGGGACCCCTTAACTCACATCTGAAGGCTGAGCCTCTAGGGATTAACTTTGTCAAGTAAAACTCCCCTTAACTGAGCTCATTCTGTTTTACCCTGGCATATGACAAAAACAGGGACTATGCAAAGCCCCTGAATCAGACCTTGTAGATAATCCCAAATTTTCCTGGTTTCTAACATATCAACCTCCTGTGCATGTTACCAGGATCTGCATCCAGAGTACTGATTGCCTTGCCTCCCTGTCTAAAATAAATTAAAGCCACAGTCACTTACCCTTTCATATGGAAGTCCTCCTACAGTTGAACACCTTCAATCTGCCATATTAGACTGTATGTGTGTTAAATCTCCTTGTTTCCACACTTAGTAGAGTTGCTGTGTTCATGGTTTTCAGCTTGTCTTCTCCAATTACAAGACTACTACATGCAGCTGAGACAGATGGATGTCACTGAAGGAGGTGGCCACATAGCTACTAAGAGGCAGATGCCATAATGCTGCAATTTCAGGCACCTGAAGTGTTTATACCCAATATATATTTCTGCATTGATGTTAAATTGCCATGATTACATTCATTTGAGCATGGTATACAGTCTCCATCTTACATTCTGAAATAGAGCCATTTTGGAAAGAAGACTGCAAGAATGCAAAAACTGCAAAAAATGCAAATACCACTTGGCAATTTGAAACAACAGTATCAAACTGTATATGACAACAAAATTTTACCATAACATTATAAACTAATCTACTGAAAAATCCCTGCTTATCTTGCATATTTTGCTACTATTATAATATTAAGGGAATATACTAACCAGAATAAGTTTAGTTTCCAGTGATAGATATATAATTGAAACTAGATTAAACCAAAGATTTTATAAAGGATGTACTGCGTCATACAACTGAGAAGAACAGTCGTGTATGGCTTTAGGCCGAGCTGACCAAGAGATTTCAATAGCATCATCGAGGATCCCTGCCTCTTTCTGCAGCTCTTTAATAGCTTCTTTCCATCAACAGACATGATGGTTTTCAAATCATCCAGCTCTCAGCTGAGCAATAACATATTCCCCCACAAATATGTAAGTTTCCTATTGGTGCTGTAACAAATTACAGTGAATATAGTGACTTAAAGCAGCACACACTCATTATCTCATAGTTCTGGTTATCAGAAGTCTGAAAAGGGGTTGAAATCAAATGTCAGCAGGGCTGCCTTCCTTTCCGCAGACTCTAGGGAAACATTTATTTCCTTGCCTTTTCCTGCTTGAAGAGGCTGCCTGCATTTGTTGACTTGTTGCCTCTTCCTTTACCTTCAAAGCAGTTGCATCACTCCGACCATGCTTTTACTGTCATATCTCTTTCTCTAACTCTCTTGATTCTCTCATAGTCTCTTATGATTAGATAAGAGTCTTTATAAGCGAATATAATCCAAGATAATCTCCCGTTTCAAGATTTTCATCTGAATCACATCTGCAAAGTACGTTTTGCTTCATAAGGTAACATATCCACAGGTTCTAGGGATTAGGATATAAACATATTTCAGGAGCAGATGGGGGCACTATTCTGTTTACTATGATAGGCTTCACAAAAATGTCCTAGGGAGGACCTTGAGTGGTCTGGTTTCTGCAAGGTGCTTGCCTCAACCAGTCTCTGTTCCTAGGAAGGCTGTATACTCTGACTGGCTGGCCAGAGTCACATGAGGTCAGGGCCTGTGGTGAGAGGGCAAGGGATGATGGTTTTAGCTTCAATCAATATCACATGGAATAGTTTCTGTGTAGTAAAAAGGGGAGTTTCTTACCAGAGTGGGGAAAAGAGATGCTATAAAAGAACAACCACCGATATCCATTGCATGAGAGAATCAGATCAATAGGCATATTTGTCTAGCTAGCTTTTAACCTTTGTAAATAGAGCACCATGAATTAAGCATTGCTCACTTAAGAATCTTTTTTTGAAATATAAGTATTGAAGATTCATATTCAATTGCGTATCAGTGTGAAAGTGTTAATCAAGATTTTATTCTTTATCTGGGAGTGGCTGCAGCAATAGGTTGCTTTGGGGGAGAAGGCAAGAGGACCTTGAAATGATAGGTCCCAAAGAGGCCATAAAGAGATGGTTACCAAAAGGAGTGCACCGGCTCCCT
This sequence comes from Mandrillus leucophaeus, assembly GCF_000951045.1. NCBI lineage: Eukaryota > Metazoa > Chordata > Mammalia > Primates > Cercopithecidae > Mandrillus > Mandrillus leucophaeus. Next base: position 2,902,374 of record NW_012103076.1, on the reverse strand, counting down.
CACAGCCTGATCCTGGGCTGCCTCCGACTCTTCTCATGCCATCACATCAGTGGGCCCTCGGTGAATGGACATGTCTCATAAATGAGATTCTTCCCTTCACCATTCAGCTACTTCCCTTTCCCTTTCCTAGCACTTTCCCATCCTAGGAACTATTCATGATTTTTTTCTCAAAACTCCTATCCCTTAGGCCTACAACATGGCCAGATCTGCACTTTCCCCAGGGCCCAAAGGATAGGCAATTGTTCACGGGCAGAGCGATCCCTCCAAGGGCAGCAGCTCTTCTACATTTGGGCATTAATTCATAATCAAACATTGATGAATCATGCTATTTTACTGAAAAGCACAGTCCTTAAGTCAACCACCTAATCTAAGAGAAGAAATTAAACTCTAAACCAACATAAACACATTACAAGTCATTAGTGTAATTAAAAAGGAATGTATAATTAAAACATTTGTGTATTTTAGCTCAAATTCATCTGCGGTCGGAAATTTTAATGAACTGTTCATCAAAGAAGTCTCGGGAGTCTGGGGTAAGTTTAGCATAACAAGAAACTGAATGTTTTCTTCCCCTCTGCTTCAGGAACCCCATTCCCTCTGGTTTCTAAAAAGCAACCTGTCATTGGTTCCACCAAACTAATAATGATTCTAAGTGGTTATGATTGCTTCCGTGTTTTAAACTGATGTTATCTTTTTATCCCTTAAGAATCATGTTTTTCATAATTACTTCTCTTTTGTCCTTTCCTTAAGACAAATGATTTTGTAATTAGCGATGAAGGAAGGAGTCGTCACTGCAAGACATCTGTCAAGTTGTCAGGAAGTATGTCTCCCTGTAGCTATATTTAAACTTTCTGTTTAATAGCCTCTTGCTTTATTTCGCAAGAACATCTCTGCAGAATCATGCCCAGGATCCCCTAATGATCAGGTTCTATAAAACACAGAGCAATTAGACTGTATGAAATATCGCTCCCCAGAAAGTCCTTCCTATTCATGATGTGCACCTCTTCCTCCTAGCATTCCCTTCACTCAGGCTTCCCACCCACATGGATGTGCCTGCTCCAGAGGCTTTCGTTTTTATTCTCTAGCCCATGAGATGGCTGAGTATGTCAACAATTAGGCTGACATTTTCCCCAACTTCAGCATTCAGTTGTAACAATGCTCTCTTTCTACAAACAAATGGCAAGCTACAGTGATAAACAGAATATTTCTCCCTTGGAGGGAGCAAACCCTCGCTAAGGCTGTGTATGTTCTGTGCACCCTACAGAGAAATGACGCGCTTGCTTGCATGTTTGCTGTTCAGTGTCATCTGCCACATGAAACAGCCTCCCTGTGACTCCGACACCCTCATTCTTTAGACACTGAATCCAAACTGACAGAAACATCTTGTGAAGTGTCGAGGGAATATGGATGACCCAGCTTAGGATAGTATTCAAGATTATCGCTAATCTCCAATTCTGCTTCCATTCTGTCACTAGCCAAAATCCTGAATCACAGAAATCTCAAACTGCTCTGATCACTCACTCTCTTTATTCTTCCATAGCCTGTCCAACCCATGACTCTTGTTCTTCATAAGAGAAAGGTAGGTATGCAAAATTCTGTGGTTTCCAAGAGTCACATACAGGTATCAGTCAAGCCCAGGAAGAGAAACTTGCTGAACCGCAGTCTGATTCTGCCCTTCCACTTGGCTATGGAGGAGACACAGAGATGGGACTGGCCATGTTGAATGAATGAACACATTAAATTCCCTCCATGCCTTTGGGGAAGCTGGCATTTGGTATAACTTCCCCTTCCAGGTTACCCATCCTTCAAAACACCCATATTACTGGCCTGGGTCTCAGAGACCTGTCATGCCTTGAAATTCACCTGAAAATTCAGGATAAAGTGGGAAAACTATTGCTTAACATATTTTTCCCTCACAGATGTATCTGCATTTAAGAGCAGACTCTTAAAGATCAAAAAGCCTCTAGGAGACCAAAACAAAAATTATAATAAGATAAAATTCAGGCTTATGATAACTGAAAGAATCAAGACTTATTTTCTGATGGGGCTGGCAGACTAGTCCTGGGTCTCCTTTCATTGCATCAAGTAGTGGCTGCTTATTCATTCTTCCTGCCTGAGTGCAGTTCATGAGCACGTAACAAGATAGGGGAAGAGATGCAACAAATCTGGTGGCTAAAATGATAAGGAAAATAATTAAATCATTTTGCTTACTTTCCTAGTTAGTTTCCCAACTTATCCCTTCATGGAGCTCATGGATAAGGATTATATTTAAAATGAAATGAAATCACAAATGTCTTTAAGCTGCACTTATCTTTGTCTATTCCAAATGCCACTACTCCCTTGTGACTATTTCCATGTTCCTTAAATTATTTTTACTGCAATTTTATCTTTTTTTAAAAAAGCCGTTCTTCACGTCAGTGTCAGACAGATCGTTTTAAGACACTAGTTGCATCACTGCCTTGTCTTTCTGCTATTAAGAGGCTGAAAAGTCTTCCTGACACCCGTGGGTTACAGCACGGCTTCACGTCACCTTCCCTCAGTGCATCCATCTCCATTGCTTACCGTTGTTCAGCAATGGACAGCCTAAGCTCATTAAACTGGGCACCATCCTTTGTTCCCACCACTCCATTCTCATTCGTATTGGCTCAAGCTTATTGGCATAATTACAGGAAGTGAAAATATTGAGAAGGTCTAAAATGCTGAAAATCCTACTTAGCTGCCAGGCTGGCCTTGATTTCTCCACCTCTTAACTTCTTTCCAATATGAAAAATAAACCCTTATCTTGTTTAAGCCACTGCTGTGTCCATTGTTGACTACTAGCCGCTGAATGCAATTCTTAACTGACTGCAAATGTATGGAAACAACTATTTCCTCTTGTTTTACCTATATTACCTTTTGCTCATACTTAAAGATAGGAGACTTTCCCTTCCACTCCCTTTATGTTTTCTGTTCTTTGGATTGTTTTATTCATTCATTTGTTTGAAACATTGTGTAGGCCTTTATCTATGTAACGAAACTGCACATCCTGTACACGTACCCTGGAACTTAAAAGTTGAAAAAAAAAAAAGAAATATTGTCTAGTATGATTTGGAGTTCAAAAAATATTTAATTCAAATGATGAAACCACCCCTCAGGTCTTCACTTGAAAGATGCTACCCAAACAGCACTTCCAATATTCATCCCTGGGCTTTCTTTCCTCCTCTCCAGCAATGCCCTGCCTGACGAGAACTCAAAGGCGAAAAAATAGTATAAACAAAGGCATTTTTCCTCACAATTCCACTTCTCTTGGTCAAAAATTAATATGGTCTTGGTGATTTTCAACCCTCAATATGAAGTTGTAACTATATAGAAGCACATCTTGAGTGCGGAGAGGTAATCTAACTTTTATAAATCTTTTCAGACTATAGAAATTTAATAGTTATGTATTGAACAAATGAAGAAATAACAGCATCACAGACAGACAGTGAACAGTATATTTTAACAAAGAATAAGACACTTTAATAGTATGAGTAGTTGAAAAGATTTGACATGAGGAAATTTCAAAGCTTCACATACATTTACATCAAGGGAACTGAGTAAAAGTTTTTTAATCTTATAAAACTTTTTGGAAGGTGATCTACTGTTACCTTTGATCCTTGCCACCTCCACACCTTTCTGCCATATTTATTTGGATATGGGGGAGTTCGTGTATTTTAAAAATTGATGTTTTTAGGGAAAATGAGGAGATAAAGCATAGAAGGAATTTTGGGGGAAATACCACAAAATAGAGCAATATTAGTCTTCAAGAGACAAAGGAAAATGGTAATAACAGACATTGTAGTTACAGGGATAGAAACATGGAAGCTGCACCCTAGGTGGATAGCTGGAAAGTCAGAAAAATGCCAGATAAGTTTGGGGAATATAAGGAATCCATGCCTTATTTCCCTGATAGACTCTCAGGCTGTGTCTAAATAAGAAAAGCCTGGAGAGGAATAGCTATAGTTAGCCTCGCTGTGACAAAGAAACCAAGGAAAATTTTTCATGACCCAGAACTGTCATATGGATGTTGCCAATTTGTAGTGTGTATACAACAGAATCATGAACTAAAGGGAGAGAAAGGCCAGTGTAGGGAAAGGTCATCTCAATGGTAACCTATATTCACCAATGACCAAGTTCTAGATATACTCTTACTCCTAACACCTCGGCACTGCCTAAACACTTTTGAACTGAGACCAAACCCTTTGGAGAAAAGTGTAAGGAAAACTGATTAAACTAAGATTATAATTCTGAAGACTGAGAACTTTAAATTGAAATTAAGTTTAATTATAGAAGCAGGAACTGATGTGCCTTTCACATCTGAGTTTGTGTGCCCTGAAATTTCTAACCACTTCACATCCCCTCCAAGTAATAAAGGCTTTGACATCTTGGTAGTTAGATCCAAACATCTGTAAGTTGGGAAAGATTGCCATAAGATCATCCTCATCTCTATCCATCGTTATCATTATCATCATCATTATTGTTTAAAAAAGACAAAGAGGTTCAACTAAGTGGCCAAATAGGGCCAATCTTACATGGAGAAAAATAAAGTCCACCAAGTACAGGAGTATGGCGGTGTCCTTTAATGGCTCTTCCAGGACAGAATGGTCCTCATAAGGCTTCTCTCCTAAATATGAATTCCTGTGAGGGAAGTGATACGTGTGTTCACCATTTCACTGTGAAGACATGTAAGAGGTTACTACTTGGAGAGGCTGGGATAATTTTAGCACAGTAAGATTTTGAGGGGGTCAAGAAAAGCTAAATAGGGAAAGAGGCTTGCTTGCTGTAAGATGATGTGGGAGTCAGTTCCAAATAATGCTTTTTACTTACAAGTCCAGAAACAATGTTAGAGCTGCTTTTGAACATAGTTTGCTAACATCCTTCTCCAGGAGTTCTATCTGTACTTTGACTTTCCCTAATTTGTCCCATGTACTCTCTCACACACATGCTCATGTACACACACACACACACTCATGTATACACATGTATACTTACACCAAACTTGTGGTCTTTAGTAAAATGATTAAACGTTGAAGGAAGCCTCAGTAAAACAAGAATCCTAGAATTTAGCTGTTAGGTCCACAAGCGTTTCTTGATAAATCTGTCAGATTTCACTGAAAATGTCATTGTGGCTTTACGTCTGATGTTTGTTTTTGTTCATGGCCAGATTAGAGGCTTTATTTAATGTTACCATTAAGAGGGAGAAGGAAGAGAAAGAAGAAATAAAAGGAATCCAAAAGTAATCAATGAGATAGGTGTTAAACACAAGGAAGACCTCTCTAACCATTTCAGCTGTTCAATAGAGGAAGGTTTACCTCTCATACGGATAAAAATCTGATCTCTCTACAAACATTGGTGACATCAGGAATGCTATATAAAGAAATACTCTTCAATATCTTCAGTTGGATTCAAGAACTATGAATTTCTTGGACTTCTTTCTAACCTCATCATTCTAATCTTCTATCATGCCATATTAAGAACATATCCTGATGAAAAGCTCTTGCACACATCACTAGCTGTGCAGCCTCCAGGAAAATTCATGCGTTTCCTGGACATGCACGTTTCCATGCACATTTATACTGATACTTTCAAAAACAGCTGATGTTAACATTGTGGGTATTTATGGTGATCTAGATCTGTCAGGGTAAATATTGAACGTTTCTCTAGTGACAATGCTGTTCATCCTAATTTCTAGTTTTACCTGGTATAATTAATCCTAAGGTTGTAGTTTTACTCAAAACAGTGAAATATCAGAAGATGCTAAGAAATAAATCCCTTTGCTATCAAGATTCCACTCCAGACACCAGGAAGCAAACATAGCTACTATTGTCTTTCCAATGACTCTCAAAAATATGCTAATAAATACTGTACTGGGTTTCATGGTCCCCAGATAAATATTTAATTGTAATAATGGGTATTGATTTTAAAACTTTGGGCTCCATCTCATATTTTTACTTGAAAAATTATACATATCATGTTTTACCTCTAAATAGCTCAGACAATGCGTTGCCTTAAGGCCTGGAGTGCAACTACTAAAATTCTATCTTGATTTTTAGGAAGGGTCTTCTCAATTCCTCTTGAAACCCAACTATAATGGGGCATCAAAAGAGTTAAAAAAAAAGTTACAAAGAGATACAAGAACTGATGGAAGAGGTCAAGAAAACTTGAACTGTAATGAGACAAATAGAAGGTCACCAGCAGAGCATATAAAAGAAAGCTGAAATCAAAGTGCTTACAAGAAGATAGCCAAATATTGCTAAGATGATTGAAGACAGAGACGGAGTTTTTAAGATTGAGAGACACGAAAACCTTGGAGGATGGAAGTGTCAATTGGGAATAAAAACTGTAGGATAGTAGGATAGATTGAAAGTCTTTTTAGGAGTGATTCAACACCGAGGTGCCATTCCTTACTTTGTGCAGCCAGGAGACTCAACCTGCCAATGGTTTCAGAAGACTGGAGGTGTGTGTACTGCAGCAGTGGCACTACAAAAGCTTGGTTTTATAAACAACAACTATAGCTGACGGTGGAGGTGAAAGTGCCGCATCTAAAACAGATTATTAGTGAACGTTTACATAACAAAATTACCAGGTCCTGACCTGTTCCTCCTTATCATCTTCCAGAATGCTGGCAAGTCAGGCTTTCACCTCTCAAGTCTGTGTCTGAATGACTCAGGAAATACCGTGGCTTAAATGAAAAAGCTGTTACTCCCTGATTAACCTTAGAGTAACAGCCACCCACTGACAGCTCTGCTCATGAATACAGAAAGCCAGATAAGTTTTTGATGCCTCACTCTTAATTATAAATGGATCATAAGTAATCACCTGGTGTTTGTAGAAGGCTTGCAAAATAAGAATGAGAAATCAAAGCAAATGGATCAAGAGAGACCAGAAGAAACAAAGAACTTCAAAAAGTCTAAAATGGCTTTTCCAAAAGAGAAAAATAAAGATAATACATCTGTAAAGTGAGAATTGGTTGTTTCACAAAAGAAATTTTTAGTAAAATAGAATAAGATTTTAGAAATTTGAAAATTTAGAGTAGAAATTTAAAAGTTCAACTTACTGAATGCAAGACAAAGAAATCTCCTAAAAGCAGAACAGGAAAATAAATATAAAATAAAAGAAAAAAGACAGGAAAACTAGAATATCTGTTCAGGATTACAGTACCAGAGTGATAGGAGTTTGAGTAAAGGAGAGCATATAAAACTGAAACGATGCTATTATCAAAGAACTAATGTAAGAAAACTTCCCAGATCGAAAGGGTATGTTTCCAGGTTTTTTTTTTTAAAAAAAAAAAAAAAGAAAAAAGTTCACCTAATACCACGTACAATGAGTAAAAACAGACTATCCGCAAACCATAACATCATAGAATTCTAGAATTGTGGGGCTAAAGAGGTAATCCAAAATATCCATACGCCAACAAAATAAAACAAAAACAAACAAAAGTTGATGAGGAGAGTGGCTTGGAATCAGAATCACGTTTTATTTCTAAAAAGGAGATACTTGAAGCCAAAAGAGAATGGAGAAAAGCCTTCAAATTTATTGAGAAGACAACCTTTGACTTAGAATGTAATACCTAGCCCAAATTCAATCAAATATGGTGGGAAAATAAAGTCATGTTCAGACACACTGAGTTTCAAAAAATGTATTCCTTCTGCATTCTTTCTGAGATAGTTACTATAAAAGATTTTCTACCGAAACAGGAAAGATGCAGACATGTGATCAAGGATGTAGGACTTTAACAGAAAGAGAAGCAATTGAAAACTTCTAGGCTGGGAGTGGTGGCTCACGCCTATAATCCCAGCACTTTGGGAGGCCGAGGTAGGTGGATCACCTGAGGTCAAGAGTTCGAGACCAGCCTGGGCAACCTGTTGAAACCCCATCTCTAATAAAATACAAAAATTAGCTGGGCATGGTGGCACGTGGCTATAATCCCAGCTACTCCAGAGTCTGAGGTAGGAGAATTGCTTGAGCCTTGGAGGTGGAAGTTGCAGTGAACTGAGATAGCGCCACTGCACTCTAGCCTGGGTTACAGAGTTAGACTCCCTAAAAATAAATATAAATATAAAAAATAAAATAAAATAAAACGTTCTGAGAATGGTGAAGTGAAATCCCAGCATTATAAATGTGTCTGGAGTGTAACCATCCTAGACTGAAGCAGAATGAAACAGGGCTTTAGCAGAGATGCCTTCCAAAAAAAAAAAGAAAAAAAGAAAAGGAAAGAAAATGTGCAACAATGATTACTAGATGACCTTGTACTATATTTGGAGATTATCTGCACTATCAGAAAATTTTGGGCTGAATTTGAAAACTAAACCAAAGAGAAGAAGAGCAAGAGAGAATGACAATTAACTTCAGAGTAAAGAAAAAGTTGAGCAAGAATTATATTTTAATCGTAGTTCATTACATGGCTCAACTGTGAACAATATTTACATAGTCCATTATAATGTTAATAGCAAATGTCAATTTAACTCCCAATTTGACAGAACGATAGGAAGGGAAATGTGTGAAGGGCATTATAGAAAAAGATTGTGTGTGTGTGTGTGTGTGTATCATCGTATATTAGCAACAAATGCAATGAAAAGTGGCCCTATATAGAATGACAGTATTTTCAGAGAGGAAAGAGAAGTTGCATGCCCTCTGGTGTAATTGCCTTCTTTAATAGAAATTGAAAACCCTGTAAGGTTAGCTGATTTGCTTATGGAAGTGGCAGAGCAGAAATAAGAGCCACAATTTTTTGTTTGCTGCTTTTATTTCCCTGTCTAGTACTCTTCCCCTATAGCTCTAACCTGGTCAAGCATTTCAGATGCACACTGGAGATTTGGAACAGGATTCAGGGAAGGTCACTCTTGGTATGCATGCCAATTATGTTCCTTCATTATCACTTTCAAGTTGCTGATAACCATTGCAACTGCCTAGTCCCAAAGACCCTCATTTTCTCTACATATTCGTAGCAGATAGTTGGGCTATTAAGGTTTCTATCATTGTGCCATATGGGATTGAAACCACTCTACCCACTGTGTATATACTGTGTTCTGTTATTACAATTTGTGTGTGTGTGTATCTGTGTGTGTGTGTGTGTCTTGTCTTTCCGCCTAAAACTGGAGGTCCTTGGGAAAGAAGCGTATTTTGCTTTTCTATATCCCCCACAACAGTGGCCAAAGTCCCAGTAAGAAAGCAGAAGTCTGAGGAAATCTTTTACATAATTAAGCCTAGGTCTGAGGGGAAACAAAACAAAACGCACGGCTGGAGGAGCGTCAGCATATAAGGGGAACAAATTACAATCCTAACAAATAAGATACTTGCAATAATCATGCAAAATAGGATAACTGGTTGTTTCCAGCGAACTCAGTACTAAAAATGTGCCCGGTGCTGTTCTAAGTGCTTTATGTGCCTTAACTCATTAAAACAGCAAAAGAAAACTACAAATTGAGTACAATTATGATTTTCATTTGCCAGGTGAGAAAACTGAGGTGTAATGAGATTCAACGTCACAGAGACAATGAGACAGGACGTCTGCTCCTGCTTTCTCTATGAGACCATGTGTCTGGAACTTCACTGGGGACTCCGTCCAGAATGTTCTTCATTTGCATATCTGATCCCCCTTCAGAATCTATACCTGAATACAGGCACATTATCTCACATATCTCTTTAATTCTTGCAATTATAAGTAGAGTACCTCACATGCAGTGAGCACTCAGCACTTACGTGTGAGCTGAGCAAGCAAGGAAGCTGTGATGGAGGAGGAATCCTGCTGCACAATTGCCAGCACAACACAGACTGATGGAGTCATGAAAGATTGGGTGGATGTGGTGCCAATATACTGTTGACCATTAAATGATCCTAAATAACTTCAAAAATGTAAGCGCTATTCAACAACATTTTATGTAATGTAGGTAAAAAACTATTTTGTATGATTTAAAAACTTTCAAAAAATCAAATCACAACAGTATTTATAACTTTTTTGTGATAATTTGTGTTACTGAAGGTTTATCTTTTGGGGTTTTGAAGTGTAACTCTGGAGTTTTTCATAACTGGTACAACAAATAAAACGGCTTTGGCTGAGTTTCAAAAAAAGAGAAAGTATTGAATTAAAAAATGGTTTTACTCAAACATTTTATGTAATTTTGTTAATTTCCCACTTTGTCACATATACAAAAAGTTAAGAAAAGAGATTTTCCTAAAGAGATAGATCAAATGTTGGATTTCTTTACTCAAAGCAACAAAACAATGCTGGCACAGCTAAAAGCTCTGATTTGTTAAATTCTGATTAAATGGAATTTCTGTTTTTGTTTTGTTTTTCTGTATAAGGTCTACAATCAATACATGCTTTTATTTTTGTCTTGACCAAGCTGAGGGACTTTCAAATTATTGTCTGACTTTTAGTCCCTCAGGTGTGAGGCATTTCAGTCTGAAAGGACTTCTGAGTCCTTTGCTCTGTGTGTTAATTAGAGTTGGTTTCATGATCTTTGCTGTCAGTTTCCTCTGCTCCACAATTTGAGAGACAGTGATGCTAAACCAATCCCCAAAGGTCTCTGGAGACGGTTTCCAGTTGCATTACTGATTTATTTTTGTCTTGACCAGATGGCTCCAGGTTCCTGTGACTGTACAGGAGTCCTTTTGATTACCCTATTTATCTCTCCCAGTGCTCAATTTAAGGGTCAAATCTCATGTAACACATTTGCCAGCAAGATAAACCATTCAAGCCCACTGCTGTTTGGACACCATACTTCTGACATATGCTCTGTGCCTCATTACACACAAAAGTTATCAGATTTAATACATGTTTTTATAAACTCCATAACAAAAGCAGGCAGGGTTTTTGTTGGTTTGTTTGCAGATTTTTCAGAACTTGCAGCCAATGGAAGGGCAGCATTCAGGAGGACTCAGCAGAGAGGAGGGGACTCTGCAGGCCCCTCAAGGCTCCCTGACTGAGGCTTTCCTTGCCTTTATGGAGGTGGCCATGAAAAAGATGAGCAGAACATTTTTAATGAAACCAATAAAAATGCAAAGGAAGATTTAATGTTTAAAGAAACAATAAATCAAAAGTGACAACTGAAATGCAATATTTCACCATGAGATTGAGGAAATCAATTCATCCAAAGGGCACACTTGGCTTCTGTTAAAAAAAAAAAAAAAATCCCCACACATACTCACACAATAAAAGCTATCATATCAGTTGAAGCTAAATAAGCTCTAGTTAATGGATTTTGAAACCTTGAAAAACATGCATGAAGCCAGACAATATAGAATCTCATAGCATTTGGACACACACACACCCCCCACCCCCCCACAATGTCTACAATCCAAGAAGCATAAGTTGTTATGATTAGGAATCTCTCTAAGTAAGGGTTAGGTCATAACAAAAAATAAATCCATTAGTTAAAGATGCTCTCTGAACTCAGGACTAATTATCAGATTATTTACTTTAATTCCTAAATCATTTCCTTTTAAGAATTCTCATGTAACAAAAAATATTAGTTGAATTCTAAAAGTAGAAGGAGTAACTTGGGTTCCATCCTCAGGAAACACACACAAACACACACACACACACACACACACGGGAATCAGATGCTTTGGGCCTATCTCATAAAGTGCATGTAAAGTAACCCTAGAGAAAATTAAATTTAACAAAATTATTCTTGCCTTATAAGGGCTCACAAGGCAATGAGACCTTGTCACCTGGTTTAAAAATTATAATATAATTCAGTTTATGGCAATGGCTACAAGAAGGTCAAAAAGTACAATGGAAATGTGCCTAGGAATCTTGGAATTGATTGCAAAAGTGGTGTGATTTGATATAGATCTTGAGGGATGAAATGGAAGATAGCAACTTGATAGATATAATCTGGAGAAGAGAAGGAATAGAAGTTAAGGGTAGAGAGCAATGATAGTTCTAAGAATACATAAGAGACAAGGAACATGTATGCAGAAGGTAATATGACAGAGTAGACAATAGAAGGGTGATATCAACAGTAGGTAATAATGGAACTAATAAAAATGGCTAGAGATGGGATGCTTAGTCTTGGCACTGTGCCAGGTGGTCGTCATGCATTTTCACATGTCATTCTCTTTACAAGTCTTCAAGGTAGGTATTAACTTCAGTGTACAGCTGAGGAAACCTAGGCCCTGTTATTTCAGTTGCCCCTTGCCCCGGAGCTTGGAAGTAGCAGTGGTGAGGTTCTAAACCCTCTGTGTGACTCTAATGTAGGGTTGCTACAGAAATAGGCACTGAGTTGGAGGCTTCTGATTGTCCAGTCAGCCCATCCACTGCTGACCCTGCTTCTTACCACACTCATGCCTTCTGCATTCATCACCCCTGCCATGACCCCCGTTTGCCCTTTCTCCAACTGTCCAGTCCCAGTATCACCACAAAACTTCTCATGACATGTCCAATCCACATTGACTCAGTTTTGTTAACTATAGCAATTAATCTTCCAAGCAGTACTCAGTCATCTCCTTAGATTACTCTGGAAGTGTTGGTTCATCGGTGCATCTTTATCTTCTATGGACTGAATGTTTGTGTTCTTCCAAAATTCACATTCTGAAACCTAATCCTCAGTGAAATAGTTTTAAGAGCTAAGACCTTTGGGAGGTAATTAAGTTATGAAGGCAGAGTTCTCATGAAGCGAACTGTGTCCATACAAAAGAACCCAGAGATCTCCCTTGTCCCTCTGCCACATGAGGACACAAGTAAAAGATGTCTATCTACAAGTCAGGAAATGGGCTCTCACCAGACAACAAATCTGTTGGTGTCTTGACCTTGGACTCTTCAGCCTCCAGAGCTATAAGAAATACCTTTCAATTGTGTATTAATCACACAGTCCATGATATTTTGTTATAATAGCCCAAATGCACTAAGGTGTCTTCTTAAATTAACTTACATTTCTTTAAGGGAAGAATTATTTTTTTCAGCCCTTCTTTTGTATTTCCTCATGGAAGAGTTAAGTTCATAAGAACTTAACCAACTTATGATGATTTATCGATTCTTTTTTTCCTAAAGACTATACTCAGCTCCACCTCGTATGCTTGTGAAATGCCTTATTGAATGGCTCCCTCAACAATGAAGTCCTTCAATGCAGGTTTTCTACATATGAGCCTTCTATAGACTCTGAAACATACACAGTCTCACTTAGTTCTCACTAGGTATTGCCTAGTACAATTCAGAGATATTGGGGAATATGACCAGAATTACCTAATGCCAATGCAGAGAGAAAAGGGCTAAGATTTGAACATGGATTCATCATTTTCTGAAGCCAAGATCTCCTCCTGTACAGCCCTGTTACCTCTTAGTTTATATTTTCACTAGTCACCACACTAGTAGGTTTTTCTTGTGATTAGTGAACTTTTCCTAATATCACTAAGACTATATAGTTAAACAAGCATTTTCATGCTCTTCAAATATGGGCATAAACAAGAACTGATTCATGATCATATAAACTAAACATTTATGTGGATGATGCACAATTTTATCTGAAATACTTAAAATAGGAAACATACACAAAAATGTTTTAAACACTCGATATTCTCTCCTTAAAACAAATTTTAGCCAGTTTTGTAGCACATCTTTTAAGAATATGTGCGTTTTGTATTTTAACAGCAGTTACTGAGTGTACTTCAAAATCTGTTTTTGTAGACATCAAATTTTGTACCAAGAAGCAATATGGTTGTTCATTGTCTACCTTTTTGTTTTTTCCACTAATTACATGTCAGCTGTCACTTACCCTGCTGTCACATCAGGCATATGTCTAAGAACCCACTTCTAGGTCACTGCTTTTAATTCCTGTGGGAACACAATAGTTAATGAAATCACAATGCCTGACTTAGAGCCTAGCAGAGTAAAGAGTGTAGGTTTAGTACATGGGTTTTGTCACAGCTGTTTTAGGAACTTAAAGGCTTTCTGTGACATCTTCCTTGTCTATATTGAGGTTGTGGTGACTGAAGGCTGCAGATACCTCGGACAGATGCTATGAAAAGTGTATATTGTGCAGAGTCTTGAACAAGGTCTTTGTTTGGAGGTAGCAAAACAAAGGAATGATTCCTGGATTCTTAAAATCATAATCTAATTTTGGAGAAAACACCACATCATAGATACATTACCCATGGAGAAGGTAAGCATCAAAGCACTTTATGACGAGATAAGTGTGTGGAGCCAATGTTCCTTTGAAGAGGAGAAAAAAATGGTCTGGAAGAGGCACTCAAGGTTGGCAAATGGAGGGACTATACCGTGGAGTGGAAATAAGGAGGTCACACACAGGGTCTTAATAACTTGGGTGGACTTGATGTCTAACTGGCAGGAGATACGGTGATTTTTTTTTTCTTCAGAACAAGAGAGAAGGTTAGATTTAAGATTCACTATATCTCTAATGCACAGAGTTCCTTTGCCTTCATGTGTACTCAGAATGACTTTGGGATTCTTATCAGCTGCTTCTAATTTAGACCTGTGACTGTCGGCTTTTTCACAGAGCCAGTGCCTCTCTGAAGTCGCTCCTTATGAGGCTTTGTGAAAAATCTGGACAGCTTAGGACACACACATACATACAGGGGAAGAGAAAAAGAGAGAGTGATGAGAAAGTGGGTACATTTTACTTTTCTGCAGTTGGCCTTTATTTTTTAAATAACCTTGTACTCCTTTTCAATTTCCCCTCACACCGTTTTTCCTCTGCCTGCTCCCTTTTTCTTCATTATTTTAATGGCTACATCTTTGCTCTGATATGTCAATGGGAGTGGAAAATCCTGTGAAGCCAGGGCTTAATGAAACACCAGCTGGAACAGAGGGATAAAGTTTCTTTGGAGCGGCTTCAAAGGGATGCGGGCTGGGTGAGCTCAGGGACAATGATGCCCAGGCCTGAGGACACGGACAGCCTGGCCAGCTGGCCCAGCCTGGCCCTAACGAGGCGTGAAGGGATGGGGACCCACGTCACCGTGCAGTCGAGGGTGTGGGATGGGGGATTTACGAACATGCACACCCCGGCTGAATTCTTCTATTTCACAACAAATGGTTTTCTCATGAAACGAGGGGCCAAAATGTGACTTCTGCCAGAAGAAGCATGAGCTAATTTTACTCAAACACCCTGGCTTCCAGAATTCAGGCAAGCGTCTCCCTCCCCATCCCCATTTGGAATACATTTTACATTTCTTTTTATAGGAGAATTACCACGGAAACCTTAGTTTTGATAGGACTTGAGAGAGATTTATGAACCCTCATTGGTCATTTTTGGTCAGGTGGCATTTCTCTTTTCTTTTTTGTGAATAGAGTAGGAAAAGCAACTTGGAAATAGGCTATAAATCTAGAAGGCTCAAATGCCACGTCTGGTTGTCAGCCCCATTTACGCCTTGGCTTTGGAGGCTCTTGTATTTTGAATGACATCAAACATAATTAGATGCGTTTGTGGCCAGAAGGGATTTTTAGAAAACTACAATGTATCTTGCCTGTACCTGATTTATTCATATATATTAATGTGCTTTGTATAATACTTACTGTCTTACTCTTTTTGTTTTGCTAATGAGGGCATTTGATTCATTGCATTGACTAGCTCATTTTATTAAGTTAACTTTCAGAATTGCTACAACTGTTTTACTTATTGTTGGTTTTTTATGTTTTTGCAAACTGAGTCTTCTGAAACAGATACTTCAAATCCAAAACAAGCACAGAAGAAATAATTTTCCCCCATTTTCCTTGCTTGGGAGAACTGACAAACAAGGGTTTAAGATATGTTTTTATGTTCCAAGCAACAAATATTTACTGAGAAATCAAGATTAATATGTTCTCTTCTCCTCATGGTCTAGAAAAATACAATATGGACTTTTATTCATTTCAGTTCCATAAGCAGGTATAAATCACCCACCATTTGCAGATATTGTTCTACCTGCTAAGAAATAAACCCAAAGAGGACAATTTCCCACCTTCAGGAGACTTCCCTGAGGGAAAGACAGACAGGACTCTACATAAGAAATTCCATTGTTGTTGGTCAAAATCATCAGAACACGATACATCTTATACAATTCAATCTAATTTAGGGGCAAGTTTTTTTTAAAGAAAAAAAATATTTACAGGATTATGTAACTTTCAGCCAAGGCTTCCTACAGGAGGTGGTGTTTGAGTTCCATTGGTTAAAAAAAAGAGGGAAGGATATGCCAGAGGAAATTCCATAAACAAATGCCTAAAAGAAAGGAGTGACGTGGTATATGAAGGAAATTACTAAAACTCCAATATAATTCTTTAAAATAATTACAGGAGGCAGAGTGTCTGGGGATAATGCCAGAAGCATCAGTAGGACAAAGACGTGGAAGACTTTGTATATCGGACTTGGGCTTTCTTCTGTAGATTATGGGGAGGCCAAGGGAGAATTTTAAATTACTGGAGTGACTGGGTCAAGCGTCGCATGTTGGATGAATCATTCTGGCTCTGCTGTCACACACATACACTGTCCTCTGCCAGGGAACCCCTGCAGTCTGTACTTTCCTGGTCTCTTGCCATCATCACCTCTGGCTGGGTCTTGACAATGGAAGGCATTGATAAGAGATTGAGTTATGGCCGGGCGCGGTGGCTCAAGCCTGTAATCCCAGCACTTTGGGAGGCCGAGACGGGCGGAACACGAGGTCAGGAGATCGAGGCCATTCTGGCTGACACGGTGAAACCCCGTCTCTACTAAAAAATACAGAAAACTAGCCGGGCGAGGTGGCGGGCGCCTGTAGTCCCAGCTACTCGGGAGGCTGAGGCAGGAGAATGGCGTGAACCCGGGAGGCGGAGCTTGCAGTGAGCTGAGATCCGGCCACTGCACTCCAGCCTGGGCGGCAGAGCGAGACTCCGTCTCAAAAAAAAAAAAAAAAAAAAAAGAGATTGAGTTATTCAGATGGAGGAATACTTGGTGAATTTAGCCCTTAGTCTCTCCATGCTTGCCCACACATTATCAATGATTGTTCCTCTGTGGTCATAGCATCTATCGCACTTTCTCCAGCACCTGCTATCACCAGAATCCTTTAGGGCTGGTACTGGCTTCCTGAAGTTGCTAGTTTGGCTCCATCACCATGCATTTTTGATTTTTTTAGCCCTCCCCTGACCTCTGAGAATGATCTTTTTATTAAACTCTCTTCAGCGAAACCCTTTGAGCCTAGAATCTCATTCACTGCCAGAACTTCGACAGAGAGTCAGAGATGAAGACAGTTTAATTATAAGAATTCCATGATATTTCAAGTAAGATCGGGGACTGGAGTGTACCAGATGTATTCTAGAAGAATGTAAAAGTTAGTGACTAATTAGACTAAATAATGTAAGACCAATCAATAAGAGGTCAGTCTTAGAGAAGAAACATCAGAACACTAGGAAAGAGGTCCCAAAGGGCAGAAGTCAGTGCTCAGAGGGTCACAGGGTAGGGGGAGAGATATGGAGATGAATACAGATCCTAAAATGGGGATAGTTTGAGTCTTGCTGACTTCAACATCTTAATATGTTCTCAGTATGATAAAGCACTATACCCCCAAGAAAGTATAATATAAAATTGTAATGATTATTGTCTTTATGTGTTTTTATTCCTAGATTAATATGTCTCTATCATACACAGAAGGAACTTGAAGGTCTGCAAATGGCCAAAAGATAGTAAATTTCCTAACTCTTTAAAGTTATTATTGCATTTAAGATCGTATCACCTCTAAGAATGCTCAGCTTTGTGTCTTTGTCTATGCACTATTGGCGCTTATGGTTATTTGCACTTAAAGAAGGGCAAATAACATCAACTATGCCACACTATCATGGCACTGTCTCTAAAGCAGCTTTGGCTTTTAATGGCATTCTATGGGGTGGATGTTTCTTCTGAGTAATGATAAGGCCATTTGGAAATATATTCAGGAGGAGGCACAGGGTGGTCCAAGATAAAAAAAAAAAATCAAACCAAGATAAAATAGTCCACTATAGATCTCTCCCAGCCTCTCTAACCTAGCATGTAATAATTTACACAGTAAATAATTAGTATTTGAATAATTAGCCAAGCATTGAGTTGGCTTCACTACTCTTAGGGAAGCTACCACCACCCTGGTGAAGCAACATATGCAAATTAATAAGATGCCTAAAATACCTTTTTTTATAAAAGTTATTTCTTCCTTGTAATAAAAATTCTTCCTTTAGCTATGGGTGTGGTGTGGGAATCTCTGACCCAGTGGTGTGTGCTGAGGTCCTACCCTGCCTTTGTCCAGGCCCAGATGGCTCTGTTTAAGGCCAGAGCAGCCTGACAGAAGTTCAGGTCAAGTTGCTGTCCTGTACAGCCCTGCCCCTACAGTAACAGCCATTCATCCATGGTGAAAGATGCTTACGTTGTAGTCTCCTGCCAAGATCAAAATGCCTCCTGGCTCACAAAGTCTTACACTATGACCAAAGTAGTTAAAAGCCAATTTCACAATTCAAAATCCCACCTGGTCTATCATAAGCCCTTTCAAACCAAGATCAAAATGCTCAGCCCACCCATGCACAGCTGAGGCACAAAGCTATACTCCTGTCCTCCCCAGAAGTCTCAGTCACTACATGGTTATTTTGCTCTGCCGATTCCAGTCTTATTTCTCAAGATCCTCAGATAATGCACAAAGATATTGAGATCCTTGACTTACTTCATCCAAAGTACAGCTTTCCCTGTGCCATTGGCTGCCTTAACTAGTAAGTACAAAATGTCTTTCATGCTTTCTTTTGGGGATATTCCCGCCACTGTTATTTGTACCACTGCTTTGATTGTGATGCTATGGAGTTTCATTCCTGCAACAAAACGTGTTGACCACAGCTACAATGTTGGCAAGACCTAAGTTTCTGGGTGTGAAGAAAAGGCCTGTGTGGATTTCCATTCATTGGGACACCTGTTAGAAAAGTTGGCTGGTAAAATTACTGGGGACACGATAAGCTCCATTTCTCAGAGGAGTGAAAGGTTCATCAGAAATCTCTAATATTGCTGCTTGCATCTTGCTGAGAGGTATTTATCTAAAGGCATTTTTGTAATTGCTAGAATTAAAACTGATTACATTTCAGAACCAGTTTTCAGCCTTTATTTCTGGGTTAACTTTTATAGACAGAGGTGTTTGTGACCATGTTCTCACCATGCTTGATAGACTTTCATTCCTTCCTCACAGGGGAACTGCCACCTAAAGTTCTCAGAGGACACTGCCAATCTATATTCCCACTGCTTCCTTTAACTTTAATGGTAAGCATGACTTCTTACCTGAAAAATTCATACTGAACATTCTATTTTTAGAACGTCTGGTTGTAAGGAAGGGACACCCAATTCAAATGCTCAAGCTAGGAGCCTTACATTTCTGCCTAGATAAAAAGGCAGGTATAAAGATATTTCCTAAGATTCTCATCTTAAAAGCATTGACTATTTTGGGATATCCTTAAGAAGGGCTTATTGAAACTGAATTCAGTACAGACAACATCTCAAAGGCATTTGAAGATGTATTTGAATACCAGAGATATTTAACCACATAGCAGAAGAAAATATCTTTATGAAATAATAAGCATTGTGCTTTCATAAGTTGAGGGAAAAAACTATCATTTGGGTATATTATTTGTTGGATTCAGATGCATTTATATTCTCAAAGTTGCAGGAGCATTTACAACCTGGCTCAGACTAGCCCACACAGGCAAGAAAGAGCTACCGTCCATATTCTTATATTCTAACAATATGGGAAACACACACACACACACACACACACACACACACACACAGAGAGACTTAAATACATTGTAATTAGATATATTTAATTGTGAAGGTTCCTCAAAATGCAATCATATGTGATAAAATGATTCCTGGTATAACAAATCAGCTACATATTACATATAAAGGCCTTTTATAACCTCAGTCAGAAACACTTAGACCATTTTATGGCATATACCATTTTAAGCAACTGACAGAAAGCTAAGTTCAACCATGAGAAATGCACACACACACACAATTGTGCAAAACCATTTTAGGCAAGAGTCTAATGAATTCCCTAGAAGACATGTACAAACCACTTGCCTAGGAGTCTAACACCCAGTTCAAGAAATTTCAGTTTGTTAGAACTCTTCATGGTTGCAATCTAGAAGGCTTTGGATCTTCCATTCAGTATCACTTTCAGTTTGACTACAACTGATTGCCCACACTTATCTTTCACTAAGCCCCATCATGAGCCTTCTTTTGTCAGGAAGACAGCCAAGTTTGCCCTGGCACACTGGCTCATTTTCACATGTATAACTTGTTCACACTCTCCCCTTCATTGATGCAATCACATGCATTTATGGTGACTCAACAAGGTAGCTGGCCTTGGGATACATCAACGAATGAGATAGAATGAAAGTCCTGTCCTCATAGAGATTACACTCTTCTCTACAGGAATAATCTCTTCTTCTTACCCTTCTGTGTTCTACCACATTATCAGACCAAAGTAGTGTCCCGCCTCCTTTGTGAGACTGAAATTTCTTTCCTCTGAAAGGTTGCATTTTAAAAGATGTGGATTACATGTTTAATCTCCAAGAAGCAATGCTTCCATTGTGTGTGAGCTTACCTGTGTATAGTCGTCACACCTGCTTAGCATGATGCACCCCTTTACATTGTTATGTGGCCAGGTTTCTTTGCTCTCTCTACAATACCTATTTGGTATTCAAGACATTTTGATTGACTGATTATCATATACAGTTTCCTTTCTTACAATAGCCATCAGAGAAATAGTCTTAAGGAGATATCTTGCATTTGTGTGGCATTTTAACCTTTGTATTAACATATATTATCATAGTACATTCTCAGGATAATATCTTCATTTAAGAGGTAAGTAGGAAAAGGGGTATTATTCCAATTTTAAGTACAAGAGAGCTGAAGAAAATTCGGTGACTTGCTCAAAGTCACAGAGCAAATTAGTCCCCAAACTAAGTAGATTTGAGATCTCTTGGGTCCCATCTTGTGTTTAGTCCTTCCACTTTTCATGGAGATACAGTATCATGAAACAACCCTCAAGGAAGTGCAATCAATACTTTAGGTAGCAAAGAACATGCCATGTCAGAAGTTTCATTACTCGTGAGGGAGTAGGAGACATACAACTGCAAATAAAATCTGCAGGTCATGCTAAGACTCGCATTGAGTTCAGCATCCTCCTCCACCAAATGGAAGCAATGGCTTATTATGACACACTCCTTTCTTCTCTCTCAGATCATACATTCGTGTCTCTAGACGTCAATTCCATTCCTACTGCCCATAGTTACAGATCCTATCCTTATGAAAGAGAAGTTTGCTGCATCATCTTGAGCAAGAAAATAATCTTACCTGTGACTTCAATTTACCTAAAGGTAAAATGTGGCTAATAAACCTTGCCCTAATAGGCTCATGAAATAATGGGGTTATAACGAGAATCTGCAACGTAGTATTTGTTATCACCAAGTTAAAATGAAAGTGATACCCTAAGACTCAGCCCCAACAAGGAGTATTTTCCAATTACTAATGCAGACATGGGTTTTTCTTCCTTCTCTAGACTCAGAGTATATAACATTGACTCCATTGAGGTAGCTCTTATGGATAACCTGGTACATTTTGTACATTTTCCTATTTTCCTCTTTTATAGTAATTCATGTAGTTATTCACTATTTTCGAAGTTTTTCCTCTAGATTATCTCACTATGTACTAAAATAACACTCATGAATATTTGTCCAGCTGGTTACTTTAATTTCCATCCCTCAGGGTCAGTGGTGACCTGGCTATCAATTGCTACAGATCCGTCCAGTTCCTGTCCTGGATCTTCCCAGTTAGTTGGTAAAGATTCAGGACAGGAACCCTAGACCTTCACATCTTAGGTATTGATCTCTTCCCAGGGCAGCACTTCATTCTTATGGAATGAGCACACCAATGGGAGCCTTTGTCTTTCCACCACACAGAGCCTTGCTGACAAGGAGGACCACCAAAAACACTTGATTGAATGAATTTTCTACTCCTGATTGTATTATTTATCACTTGATAAAGGAAAGTAAGGGCTTTAATGCCTTTTGTTTATTTTCCATCCACTTATTTTCTGCTTTACCTAAGTACAAAGTGTAAGTTTAATACAGGGGAAAATGTGACATTTAGGTAATGGACGTAATAAAAACTTTTCACATATGACTACTTCATTATTATACCAGCTTCGAACTAAAATTTTCTATACCCAAAAGGGAAGAAATATGTGATTGTAAAGGTTATTATTTCTATTTAAAGTGTGGATGTGTTTAAGCAGCTATAACAGTTTTCTTTAATGTGTTGAGAAGAGGGGTAGCTTGGAGACCTGGAGGCTGTCTCTCAGCTTTATAACTGAGAAGCTGTGTGGCACTTGTCAAATCAATTAACCTCTCTGTGTCTGAGAGTTTCTATGTTTTGAAGAGGCTAAAATAATACTTGTTTTCTATAGCTGTCTATACCCACAAATTGAAAGACATGTCTTAGGGGAGGGAAGGCAATTATTTAGATGATTCAGGCCAAAATCAATCCTGCCGTGAAAAGAGAAGAAAAAAATGTGCATTTGGGCCTCAGCTGTCCAGATTGCCTGTCGACATCAATCAAATTCACAGAATAAATGGTTCAACCCTTTGCTTCCTTTTGCTTGTGTTACAAAAGGACCTTTGGAGGCATATTAGCTTGTTAAGACCAATGAGTAAATCATTAATGGCTTCAGGCCACTTTGCATACATCCAAGAATAGTTGAAACTCAAGGAAGCTCTGGATTTCTGGAATGTCAGGGTTTCAAAGGATGTTCATCTCCCAATGTCACCTTCAAAATTAGCATCAAAAGAGAAGGGGAGAGAAAAAGTAATCCAGATTTGGTTTTGTGTCCAGTGTCTGCTGGACATTATGCTTGGCACTTCATTCATCTTCTTACTTCAGTTGATACTCACAAACAACAGTATGAGGTTGGGAGTGACAGAAGAGGAAATTGAGGCTGAAAAAGAGTAAGGATCACACAATCAATAGCTGGCAATCTGGAGCATGGAACCTGATTCCAAGTCCATGAGCTAACCATTGTATTACACTTGCTCCCAGCTCCTGCCTGGTGTCATTCAATAAAATTCAACAATCATCACTGGGCCCCTGCAAAGCACCAGATATGACGCCAGGAGCTGAGCACAGTAAGATGAATAAGCATGGTCCTGCTATCATGGGCTGTGTCCTGCACAATGAGAGAGTGGCACATAAACCCCATAGTAACGCTGTATGAGCCATGTGCATGGGTGTGCAAAGGAGGAGCAGAGCCACAGGACTCTAGGAGTCCCTTTTAAAAGACATTTTGGGAAGTTGTAAGCTAAAAAAAAAAAAAATCTCCCCTGGGCCCAGAATCTATTCTTCTCTGTATTTGAGCAAAGTTCAAGGGGAGAGAGAAGTCTAGGTGGGTTCACAGTGCAGAGCAGGGAGAACCTGGCATGTAACCATGGATGCTGGGATTTGAATCCCAGCTGCATCTTTTACCATGTGTTTCACAAGGCACAAGCTGCTTAAATTTTCTAAGCCTCAGAGCCTGTCTTGATAAAAGGGCTATGAAAATGGCTGCTTCGTAAGACTATAGTGACCCAGAAATAATGAAAGGAGAATACCTAGTATAGTGCTAGGCAGTGTCAATGATTTTAAAAAATGTCACCATTATTAGTCTAATGTTTTGTCTTAAAAAGAAATATATGTGATTGGAAGCTTAAAAATAGTCCCTAAGGTCTATTTGTAGAATAAATATTGAAGAATAGATTCTTTCTGATAGCATTGTTTTTCAACTAAATCATTCACGAATGAATCAACCAAACACGTATATATTTTAATTAATTCTTGTAGGTGAACTACTGTACTTGACACATTGATTATGCATTACCTGCCAAAAAGATTGACATTCTAAATCATTTCTGGTTTATCCCTGGTCACTCCTGCCAAAAGTGAACTTATGGTGTTGCCATGTCACCTCAATTGTCTTCTAAACTCTTACAGACCAACGACCCTCCTTTTCATTATTCCGTATTTTCTATGCTTGTAAGTCCCACTCCACATCCCTGGAACATAAAGCAGCCTTAAGAAATAGTGCTAATTGTCTTTTATGAACCACTGATGTCTGTGATTTTCATCTAAACAAGGCTGCTCAGAGTGCCAAAGAAAAGCACAGCCTTTTCTTCACAGACCAGTGTCTTCAGGGTAGGAACTGGACCGTTTAAAACTCCAGCCAATGACCAAAATACAGTAAGTGCTTCATGTATTATTAATGGAGTGGAACTAATTTTGAGGAAAAGAGGAATAGAATCAGCTCAATCAAGAGTGTATTTGAATGCTCCACAAAAGCATTGTATAAACTCTATGAAGATCCTGAATAGAGCACACTAGAGATGGTTCTATTCTATACCTTTGCTTTAATGTTCATGCTGGTGATAGAGTATAGAGGTTGAGAAGATGTACATATGTATCAGATTCTCCTAAGGATTATTAACCAGTTACCAGTAGGTTCAGAGGCAGCATGTAATTATACCAGCTAACCCGAGTATAGACTGTTGATATGCCCAAAACACTTGGCTTAACTAGCAAACTGACCATTCGGATAACCTGACCCTATGAGAATTCAGTCAACGGGAAGCAAGGTTAGAGGTGTCCTGGAAGCGTAGATTAAATGAGACCCCTGGCACAGAAAATGGACTGGCTGCGCATCATAAAGTAAACCAGTACTTAGTCTCCGCCAGGATAAATATAATATTCTGAGTGATCTGTTAAGAGAACGCAAGCACAAAGAATTTTACTGAACAATGATAAAACTTGGATATAAGTGAAGAAATACTGATTGGTGATATAGAGCTAGTCAGGGAGGTAAAAGTGGTTTCAAAAGGTCTCCTCTGCAGTCATATTAAAAACTAGGGTGGTGACAAGGCCCTTAGATTAGAGGCATACTCCCCGAACACCCCAGGATGAGGACTGCAATCAAAGGAGACAGATACTTAACATGCAATATTGCAACCAGAAAGAGGCTAATGAGATTCCAGGCTGCTTGTCCACAGGGCTAGCCCTCAGTGTCACCAGGCAGGGAGGCTGCTGTCCCTCTTATAACCACTCTTCCAAAACTGCATGTGTGACAGGACATCTGATTCTCAGTGGCTTAATAATGATGCTGTCTACTTAGTCTAGCCAGGCTGCTGCAGGGGAACAGGGTGCTGATAAACTGGCTGGAGGGAGATATGTGTTGGAAGGCTGCAGAGAGTTTGTGCATGGGACGGAAAGCCTTGGTTACCAGAGGCATGGTGAGGAGGAAGAGCTGCCCATACATGGCTCTTCAGCATAAACCTGCGTTCTTGGGTTTGAACTGATGAGGGTGAGGTTGATATCTAAATTGTACCATGAAGATACTGTTCAAGTTTCAGGAAACCTAAAATAAGAGCAAAATATAGGAGATCTTGTCCTCCTTCCTTACTGGCAAAGTAAATTTGTTTAGCATTTGGCTTGATATTTTACCAAAAACAAAAAAGAACCAATTAACAAAACAACAGATGAATAGCCATCTATTTCTATCTAGATGATGATTGGAGTTCAAGGCTTGGCAGGACTAAGAGATAGTGTTGATGAGAGGAAAATCAGATCAGGACAGAGACAATGTGGGGCATCACTGTAGCTCTGGGATTATTCGCTATGGAACAGAGCCAAGTCTTCTAATCCTCTGGATTCTCAGTCCCATCATCTGTCCTGTAAGCAACACTCACCTTTATGTGGAAGATCAAATGAAGTAACAGATGTTGAAATTGATTTGAAGCATGGCAAATACTATACACAAATAAGATATCTGTGATTAAAGCATTTTATCCATTGCTTTGCTAATCAATAAATGTTGAAGGGAAGAAATTAATCAAGAACATTGTTGGGGAGGGGCGTCAGTGATCATAAGTACCCTGTCTTCATAGACATCATGCCAACTCTGTTCTTGAAAGGCTGATTTTAAAACTTCCGTAGCTATTAACAATGTGACTAAAATCCTGAAACTTTGGAAAGAGCTTGTCGATATGGTCCATATTCGCTGGTTATTTACCAAACCTACTTATCTAACCATCTCCATGGTTAAACTTTTCTCCTTTAAAACTACCAAGTTGTGTAGGTGACCATTTGTCATGCCTGGGGAACTCTGAATGAGGCTGCCACCTACAGCTGTAGATATTGTGCATTATATAATTATGCTGAGGTATTCACATAGATTTCTAGAGTTGTTTAACAAGATACTCTAATTTTGGGGATAATGCTAGAAAAAATAATACTAGAATAAATTTTTAAAGAATTTTTAAGGATTTTTTTAGCCTGTATTTTAGAATTTTTTTAAGCCTGTATTTAACCCAGGTTATGTTAAAACCAACTTCTTATAGGTCACCATGTTTGGTTTCTTCTACATGCAACAAATGTGCAAAACAAATCTAAATCTACAAATCTTTTTAGGGTGTTTTGGAAGAGAGCTGCTATTATCTTTCCAGGGAAGTACTTTCTTTCCAGCAACTATCAGTTGCTAAGAACTGATGACACTTTTACTATGATGATGTCAAATTGGAGACTGATGATGTGCATTTTGGCATTACATAAATTATTCTTAATGAATTCGGTGCTTCCCAAAATGGAAACTTTATAAAATGTACTTTTTTTTTTTTTTTTTTTTTTTTTTTTTTTTGAGACGGAGTCTCACTCTGTCGCCCAGGCTGGAGTGCAGTGGCTCAATCTCAGCTCACTGCAAATTCCGCCTCCCAGGTTCATGCCATTATCCTACCTCAGCCTCCCGAGTAGCTGGAACTACAGGTGCCTGCCACCATGCCTGGCTAATTTTTTGTATTTTTAGTAGAGGCGGAGTTTCACCGTGTTAGCCAGGATGGTCTCAACCTCATGACCTCGTGATCCACCCACCTCGGCCTCCCAAAGTGCTGGGATAAATGTACTTTTTACTTTTCAGTGTATATACTTAATTGAATCTTTATTGGAAACTGTTTCTTAGGCTGGAGTTTTCTACCATCCCTGTGACCCCTCCCTACTTTCAGTGTCTTCCATCCTTCAGTTAGAAAGGAGATGGCTAAATGCTCTCTGATAGTTTCTGTCTGTGCTACCCAAACACTTCATGTCTGATGATTTCCAGTTATTTGCAGGGAGAAGTCTTAGTCATGTTGTTCTTTAAGCTGAATTGTAGCTTTGAGAAACAATGATGTCAGATTTTATTTTTCTCTACAAAGTGGCATCTCCAGAGACTAGCATTCCCCATATAGCTTCTAAAAAACATGAGTGTGTTTCATTAGTGTTATTTGAAGTACGAACAACATATTCAGAATTTCTTGGTCATGTATTTTAGCAAATAAGTTTAGTCCCCAAGCATTTCATTTATTTTTTGTGTTACTTGTATTATTTAATTATTGTTATATTTCCTTACCTGTCCCTTTCCCTGTATTTGAAATCTATTTCCTCCCTAATTTTCAGATCTCATTTGTTCCTCAGCTCTCAAATTACCCTGCTAATTTGTAAAATATCTTCGTTTCCACACAGATCTATGAAGTGGCCTATAAAGAAACATTAAGAGTATATTCTCTTTCTTTGTAGGCTACTGAGAATTGGAAACTCTAGAGGCCATGGGATTTTAAAGAGTGTTCTGTTTACTTGAGCTATTTTTATTTTATTTTGTACAGACATTGTGTAAAACGGGAAAAAGAATTAGCTTAAATTAATCTTCTGAGACTTTGATAGATTATTGGTAATAATAGCTTATAAAAAGATTACTTTCCATTAGATGCCATTTTGAACAGATTTGTACTTTCTTCTGTGACTGTAATAGCTTGGTGAAAGAGAAGGTCAAACTTAAGAAATATAGAAGCAGCAGCTTTGTCATAACATGGGATACAATATGGTAGTAAATAAATGTACTTTGCAAACAATTTAGAAAACTGATAATTCTATCTAGAAAGATCAATATTTTACCTATATTTCCTTTCTGCTTTCATCTGAGGCGATTTCCCTTATATTTTGTTCTTTGTTTATTGACTATACACTTACAGTCAGGATTATTTGAGGACATTGCAGCTGGAACTTATGAATCTTCTTCAGTGTCCATTTTTATAATCAAGGAAGCAGTCATTCCTCAGTGGGGGCCAATGTGGCAGGTGTTGGGAGCAAGTCCCCCAAAATCTGGCCATAAACTGGCCCCAAGACTAGCCATAAGCAAAATCTCTGCAGCACTGTAACATGTTCATAATGGCCCTAATGCCCACACTGGAAGGTTGTGGGTTTACGGGAATGTGGGCAAGGAACATCTGGCCCGCCCAGGGCTGAAAACCACTTAAAGGCATTCTTAGGTCACAAACAATAGCATGAGCGATCTGTACCTTAAGGACATGTTCCTGCTGCAGTTAACTAGCCCAACCTATTCCTTTAATTCGGCCCATCCCATCAATTCCCATAAGGGATACTTTTAGTTAATTTAATATCTATATAAACAATGCTAATGACCAGTTTGTTGTTAACAAATATGTGGGTAAATCTGTTTGGGGCTTTCAGCTCTGAAGGCTGTGAGACCCCTGATTTCCCACTTCACACCTCTATATTTCTGTGTATGTGTCTTTAATTCCTCTAGTGCCTCTGGGTTAGGGTCTCCGTGACTGAGCTGGTCTTGGTAGGCAGGGGTAACAGTTACTTCACTGCATGTGAGTATCACGGACTGTCCTTTCCTGCCCAATGTACTCACAAATCATGTGACTGTGGTCCCTGAGGGTATGAGCCAACCAGGGACAGATGTATCAGTATAAAAACCTTACTTCTACAAGTAAGTTTGATAGAACTGTGGCATCAAAAAGAGTCAATTTTACTATAATAAATTATAGTTTAAATTGTTAAAAGTATGTATGTTTATCTTCCTAACAAATGTTATTAAAAGATCTACTATTTGCCAAGAACAGGGTTCAACTACCAGGGGAGGAGCTACCAGCCTTGCTTTTCTGCTTTTCCAGTTTATTCCTAACAGCTAGGATTCTCTGAAAACAGCTGTTGATACAGTGATAGAAATAATATTACTGTCAAATATTCATCAGCTTTAACTTAGTACCACAGTGTTCTAGGTGTAGCTTAAATCTCACCTCTACCAATAAGCCTTTCCTGAATGATATGGTTTGACTGTGTCCCCACCAAAATCTCGTTTTG
The DNA here is from genome assembly GCF_000951045.1 of Mandrillus leucophaeus. Lineage (NCBI taxonomy): Eukaryota > Metazoa > Chordata > Mammalia > Primates > Cercopithecidae > Mandrillus > Mandrillus leucophaeus. The sequence goes on along the minus strand of NW_012103076.1, from coordinate 2,873,230 downwards.
AATTCCCATGTGTTGTGGGAGGTAATTGAATCACAGAGGCAAGTCTTTTGTATGCTGTTCTTGTGATAATGAACAAGTCTCATGAGATCTGATGGTTATAAAAAGGGGAGTTTCCCTGCACAAGGTCTCTCTTTTGCCTGCTCCCATCCACGTAAGATATGACTCACTCCTCCTTGCCGTCTGCCATGATTGTGAGGCCTCCTCAGCCACGTGGAACTGTAAGTCCATTAAACCTCTTTCTTTTGTAAATTACCCAGTTTCAGGTATGTCTTTATCAGCAGTGTGAAAACAGACTAATACATTGACCAAACTTTTAAAGCAAATTTTTCAAAGAGGATGAGATGGTTTTTATTTGGGCAGCATCTCTTGGCTAGAAGGAGAATTTTTCACATGTTATCATAAGTGCTCAGTGTCAATTTATTATCTCTACTTTTCAAATACATAAAGAAAGGCTCCAAAAGGCCAAGTAGTTTATTCCTCTATACACAGCTAGTTACCCAAAGTTAGAAAAACCAATCCCTGTACTGTTAACTCCATGCCCTTTCTACCATAACATGTCACCTCCCAAGGCCCTCCCCTTAACCTAACCTAATCTGAGGCATTTGAGGGCAGTGATGTGTCTTTTCCTCTCACAAGAGGACTTCCGTGTTTGGAGAACCTTAGAGTAGCTGCTACCTTCCCACTTCTAGTGCAATCTGAATATAAAATGATACCACTAGGCCCAAGGAAGGGCAGAAGGACTGTGAATGTGGGTGTCTCTGCACAAAGTGTCTCCATAGACTTACCTGCATTTTCACTTAGCTCTTGGTCAATTTCTTCAAATCTAGCTTTCTCTCTGGATATCCTTTACATAGAACAAAATATGAATGAATATATATGTGTGTATATATGTGTATATACACATATATATTCTAATATGAATACGTGTGTGTGTATAGTATATACACACATATATTCTTATAATGTGAATATATGTGTGTGTATATATATGTGATATATATATTTATATTCTAAGTCCATCTTCTGGAATTCTTCTGGTTTACTCAAATACTCATAACCCTCGTTAACTAAAATCCCTTCTCTGAGAAATTACTTCTCAGAAATGTGATGTATTTCTGTTCCTTCTCAGACTTCCATTTATCTTTTAAGCATTCATTTTCACTATTTAACACACAGATTGTGCCATCTTTAATATCAGGGATTATGTATATTACTTCTATAATTATATAATTATAGTTTGCATTCAAGTATTTTTGATGCTTTGATTATATCTCACATAAATTCCCCTTTTGTATAATTCTGTGAAGCCTAACGCTGAATATTTGTTTTTAAAGAACTTTGTTCTACCTATAAACAACTATGTTCTGAACATGTGTTTTCTTGTTTGTAAAGCCTACTGAGTCCCACTGGGTGCATCATAAGGACTGTGCACACTGGTTTGTTTGCTAACATGTCTAGAGTCAGATATTAATCCATTGATTCCACAGATTCATATGGAGCTCCGAGTTTGTCAAGACCCCTGTGCTGGGCCCTGCTGTTATGAAACATTCAATCCTGACCAAAGATAAAAACTCACTTATGAATACTTGGAACAAGCTTTGCCCAAATGATGTACAATTTTTCTCACAGAAATTTCCACCTCCACATGAAGTCTTTGTATGTACAAAGACTGGCAAATGTAGTATTTAAATGGCCATATCCATTTCTATTTCTTTTCTTTTCTTAAGTGTATACTTTAAAAGTAACTTAAAGTGTGCTGAAATAATGATGAAATCAAGGGCAAAAACATATAATTTTTTTTTCATTTTAAAAGCACCGGGTGTCCTCTGCTCTCCTCTATCAACCCAGTTTCATTCCAAACAACATAGTCGGATTGTCTTTAAATATAAATGCTCTCATCCCTAAGGAACAGAGAGCTAGAGAAAGGCAGCAGAAGGGAATGTGTGCCGAGAAAGGCATTGGTGCCCTAAGGGACAATTTTTATCTCAGGAGAACTGACCTTTCAGAGAAAGCAAATTAAATTATCTTTCTCATCCTTTACTTTTGCTGTGACATCATTAAAATGCACATTACATACCAACACTCATTGTTTTGTATTCATAACCTTAAACTAAAATTAATCAGTTGTCACAGGGACTTAACACATTTGTTAATGGTGCCTAGCCAAAAATCTGTATTGTTACAAGAAAAGCAGCTTTATGTGTACACCCTTGAGAAAAACAACAGGAGAATTAACTGGTGGACACTGAACATCACTGTCTCTTGTTTAGAAAATAAGAGTCCTCATTCTCTTCTCTGGTTAGTGAATTAGTGCTCCTTCTTTGATGTTTGACATGAAGTTTAGTACCTTGAGAGCAAGAAATGCTTTTGTCTAAGTCTGATTAATGTAGACTAGGTCCTACAAAGTTTAATAAATAGATGAATTTAGCTAGTAAGTATTTATTAAGCTCCAATATGGAGCCCAGAGCCTTGTCATGGATTCATTCTTCAGCATGTATTTATTGAGAACTTAAACTAGTGAAGATGTATTTATGAGTAACCCCAAGTCATTGCTTTTGAAAAGCTCATAGTCTTGACAGGCAAAGTATGAATAAATAGTTAACCTATGGCACGATGTTTTAAGTGCTCTAAAAGAAAAGAAAAGCACATTCTCATAGGAGGTGACCTTGGAAACAAAGGAAGGACCTCTCAAGGGGGTCATCTAAACTGGATCCTACATAGCATGAGTGGGAGCTGGCCTGAGGAAGATGATGCACTACGCCATGCTGGACAGAGGAGATAGCACAGACGAGGACCAGAGAGGTGTGCTGTGATCACATAGCATTCTGGGCACAATTTAAACCATTAGAGAGTGTTAGGGAAGAGTGTGACCTGATCTGATTTGCATTGTAGAATGCTGTCTGGCATCATGAGAAATTTGTTGAAGAGCAATATCAAAGGAAGAAAGACTAAACTAGTTCACTTTTCTTAGTGTGTCAATTCAGACAGTAGGAATGTGGCCTGTATGGAGGTAGAGAAGATGAAGGTACGAAGAAGATGTTGAACTTAGTATACCTCAGTATATAGTATGTTAAGGAGGAAAAAGAATCAAAGTCTTTGCACGAATGATGAGATAGGAAAGGGGCTCAGGTATGAGAAAGATGTACCACCCACCCTGTAGTACTTAATGTTCTGTTAAAAAAATACAAGTTGGAAATGTACGCCTTAGTATTTTTAAGCAATTTAATGTTGTAGAAATAGCTGAACTTTGTAATTTGCTAAATGTTGTGCAATGTCACTTATTAGTCATGTGACTGGCAATAGTTATTTCCCATATTATGGACACTAATGTATATAAAATATATGGCACTGAGAGATGATCTGAAAATACTAGCAAGTATTGCTGAAAAATAGTACAAAATGAGAAACATAATACTAATTATATGTTAAACAGTTAAAGCAAAATGATTAATGTATTTAAAGGCAATTTTTTTTCTTGTATGCCTTTGAGAAAAAGAATGATTCTGTTGGTGTAATTAGGAAAGTGAGCAGACAGGTATATGCTTCAGAGTATCTCTGGGAAATAGATTACTCATCCCCCTAGGTCAATATTTGATCCCTATTAGTCAATAAGTTCTTTATTTTTAAAAAAATGTGAACAAGAAAAATATTTTACTAACTCAAAATGTTCATGATAGGATCTTAATTTTAAAAAGCGATATAGTTTTGTATTTTTAGCTTCTCGCAACAGGCATAAAGAATACCCTGTATTTAGCCACATCTGCAATCATGTGTCAATAAAGAATATTATATACTTTTTTCTGAATATACATATGAAGAGACAAATAAAAAGATGAAAAAAGTATCAAAACATTAACTGTGGTTAACTGTAGGTTAAACTGCCAGTGAGTTTTAGTTTTTTATACTTAAAACTTTTTATTTTTAAATATTTAACAAAGATTGTGTATATTCAAGGCGTACAATATGATAATTTATAGAAGTATACATTGTGTAATGATTACCACAATCAAGTTAATTAGCACTCCTTTTACTTCAGGGTTGCCGTGTATGTGTGTGTGTGTGTGTGTGTGTGTGTTGAGGGAATTTAAAATCAACTTATGTAGCAAATTTCATGTATATAATACATTTCTATCATCTATAGTAACCATGCTGTACATGATGGTGACTTGACTTGTTCATAATATAGCTTGAAGGTTTTACCCTTTGACCAACATCTCCCTATATCTCCCACCGCCAGCCCCTGATGACCTCCATTCTATTCTCTGCTATCAGGTTGACAGTTTTTAGACTACACATATGATCATACAGTGTTTGTTTTTCTGGGGCTGCCTTATTTAATTCAGCATACCGTCCCGGCCAGTATATCCATGTTGTCACAAATGGCAAGATTTCCTTCTTCTGTATGTCTGAATAATATTTCATTGTTTTATACACACACATGTATATACTTATATATATATATCACATTTTCTTTATTCTTCTGTCAATGAACATGTAGATTGTTTCCATATCTTGGCTATTGTGAGCAATACTACAGTGATCTCTGATACTGATTTCATTTCCTTTGAAGGAGACAAGATACTGGTTTCATTTCCTTTGAATATATACCCAGGAGTGGGATTGTTAGATTGTATGGTGGTAGAATTTTTTATTTTTTGAGGAATAGCTGTACCAATTTATATTTCCTCCAACAATGAATCAGGGTCCTCTTTTCTCCATACTTTTACCAACCTAACAGGTGTCTTGTCTTTTGACAATAGCTATCCTAATATGTATTAATATACTCTGGTTTCCTTTTAGATTGTGTAAGTCTTTTACTTTTTACTAAGAGGTGTAGATGGTGGCTCATTGTGGTTTTGATTTGCATTTCTCTGATGATTAGTGATGTTGAACAACTTTTCATATACCTGTTGGCAGTTAGATGTCTTCTGGAAAAAAATGTTTATTTGGGTCTTTTGCCTCATTTTTAAATCAGGTTATTTGTTTTTTGCTAAGTAGTGTGAGTTCCTTTTATATTTTGGATATCAATCTCTTACCAGATTTAGAATTTGCAAATATTTTCTCCAGTTGTTTAGGTTGCCTTTTTACTCTTCTGATTATTTCTTATGCTATGCAGAAGCTTTTTGGTTTTAGGTATTTGTTCTTATTGATTTTATGCTTTTGGTGTCACATCCAAAAAGTAATTGCCAAGACCAGTGTACAAAAGCTTTTTCCCCGTTTTCTTCCACAAGTTTTAGTTTTAGATCTTACATAGTTTTTAATTCACTAAGTTAATTTTTGTTTATGGTACATAAGAGCCCAGTTTCTTTTTGCAGGTGTCTGGATATCCAGTTTTTCCAACATTATTTGTTAAAGAGACTTTCCTTTCTCCCTTGTATATTCTTGGCATCCTTTTTAAAGATTAGTTGACCATATATGCATGGGTTTATTGCTAGGCTCTCTATTCTGTTCCATTGGCTCTATGTTTCCATTTTTATGCTAGTACCATACTGCTTTGATTATTATAGCTTCATATTATAGTTTGAAATCATGGCATGTGACGGCCTCCAGCTTTACTCTTCTCAAATTGCTTTGAATATTTTTTTTCTATGAGAATCTTAGATTTTTTTTCTATTTTGGTGAAAAATGTCATTGGAATTTTGATAGCAATTGCTGCAAATCTGTAGATCACTCTGGGTAGGGTGGGCATTTTGAAAGTATTAGTTATTTCAATGCATGAACATGACATATCTTTCCATTTATTTGTATCTTCAACAATTTATATCAGTGTCTTGTGCTGTACAGATCCTTCACCTCCTTGGCTAAATCTATTCCTAAATATTTTATTATTGTTGATGCTATTGTAAATGAAATTTTAATTTTTATTCCAATAGTTCATTGTTAGGGTACAGAGGCCATATATAATGAGCCCACAGTTAGCATTATACTTGATGAAAAGCTAAAAGCATTTCTTCTAAGATCAGAAATAAGACATGGATGTCTACTCTTGCCATTTCTGTTTGACATAGCATTGAAAGTTTTAGCCTAAGCAATTAGGTAAGAAAAAGAAATAAAGAGCCTCCAAATTAGAAAGGAAGAAGTTAAAATGTCTCTTTTTCCAAATGACATTTTATATATTAAATTCCTAAAGAGTCCACCAAAAAATTATTACAACTAATAAATGGATTTAGTAAAGTTACAGTATACAAAATGGTCCTTACAAAAATTAGTTGTTTTTCCATTTACTAACAGTAAATTATTTCTTATATCTGACTATAGTCCCTCCAGCTTATGTAAACCTTTTTGCTTTTACTATGTCTGCTCAGATTTCTTCTTGTTCTTCTAAATTAGTTACTCTCTTTATAGGGAGGTTTATCAGTACAATTTTATACAGTATTGTTGTGTTGAGAATACGGTTATTTTCTTTGTTTTTCATAACTCTGAAGAACATGCTAGCATATTTCATTGATTCTTGCATATGTTTTCTAAATATACCTCAGCTAGTCACTGCAATATACTTGGGAGAGGGGAAAGCAACAACTTATTTTTACTATTTTTTACTGAAGTTTTAATTTTTATTTTTTTCCTCAGAGAAACAGGTATGAATTTCATTTCATATAACATATTACTTAAGTCAATGTGAGCATCTCTAGTGAAGTCACTGCATATCCTTGGTACACAGAAGTGCTTGACCCCATGTTCTAGATGAAAATCTGGGGAAAAAGGTAGAACCTGAACTGCCTACATCACATAGCTCTTAGATACCCATATTTACTTGATGAAATAATCAGAACATACCTGACCAAGGCAAATTGTTAAAATTGTTAACTTTTTTTTTTTTTTTTTAATTCTTATGCTTCCAGCCTTTTCTTTCGTGGGTGACCTTCAGTCCATGTTTTCCTATATTTTCCTATTCTCTCATGAAACTTACTCCCAGAAAGAGAGCTTGTCTAACTCAGGTATGTATTTCAGATTATGTAGTACAACTGCCTGGGGGATTTTATTTTAAACCTTTTTCATGTTTGTGAAGTGGAAGATGTTGTTCCCTAAAGGAAGGCAGGCACCAGTAACAGGCAGTGACAGAATAGTAGAGACCTTTAAATCCTTCCAAAAAGGCACAGTCTATTCTGCCTCTATATAAAGCAACTATACATCTAAATAATGACTCAGTTCTTCCCTCAAGCTGTTGATGTTGGTGACCCACAAAGTCTGAATTTAGAATCCAGTGCCAACTGATGCTACATCCCTCATGGTAGACAATGACAACACAATGTCTGAGCTATGTGACAAAGCCTGGACTCAGAACCTGGATTTTGGCCCACTGATTACAGAGGTGCCTTTGGTGATCTACCCTGGGCCTCCATTTCTTCCTCTCTCTTCAGTATCACTCCTCAGTGTAAGGAGTATTGTTCCTATTTCACAGGTTTCCCATAAGGATCAAATGAGCATATGCAGGTTCCCAGCCTGCTATAATGCCCAGATTGTAGAGGACTGAAAGTATCCTTTCTGTTCTGCTTCTAAGTCAAAACCTCTAAGCTTTGTCTCCGTTTTCATTTAGCTCGTGTCCAGGGTTCTCAGTCTCTGAAGCATGAAACAAGACTGCAGGAGGATGGGATGTTAAAAACAAAGCAAACTATCATGGGCAGCTGCAATTTATAATAACTACAATACGTTATAGCCTTTCTAGTTATCTGTAGTTTATACAACTGTGATCAGCTCCTGGCTTGCCCACAGGAAACACACTGATTCAGATACAGATGCCTTTATTTTTGAAGTATTCAGCATATGTATTTCCTATTCACATCTGTGTCTTTCCAAATCTATGACCTTCAATTTCATCTGGTCTACCGGCATGGCTCTAGCCAGAGGAGCATGTGCACAGACCAATCTTCGGTCTAGATGGCACATGATGGAGTGGTGAACTGTAATGTATCTTATCTATGAATCTGTCTACATTTTCACACACAGGTATGTATAATATAAACGTGGCTCTACAAATATCACCCCAGAAAGGCTAGCACAAAATCAAAATTGGGAGTCTAGTAATTGCATTCACTCAAAAATAAGAACTACCAGTTATCACAATGCTAAGTAACAGATAAGGACTTTCTTTTTAGGCCAGAAGACTCCTGAGATGGGCTTATGATAAAATAACATCAACACTAACTTCTGTTCCATGCATTATAACTATAAAATGAAATGGAAAGAAGAAAGCCACCATAAGGCTTTCATTTCAGTTATATACATGTGGGGATATTTTTGGTTCAGGATTCACAGATAAAAAGGATTTACAAGTTAATAAAATACCTGAATTATCAAATGCAAAGTGCACATGTTTCGAAGGTGAAAACATAACAAAAAGTCCTTCTCACCCATTAGTTCTCCGTCTTCGGGGCTCAGTGTGTGTGTGTGTGTGTATGCTGCATGCACAAGCATGTGCTTTGGGAACCCAGAGTGGCCAGCTTTTCACAACCACCATCCTGTAAACATTTGCTTTTCTAAGTCTACCCCACATCACTGGAATACAATCATTTAAATTATTCAGCATCTAAAAGCACTATAATACACGTGGGCCCAGTTGGCAGTTATTTTATGCCTATTAGGCCCTGCAGCCCACAATAAAGGAGGGAGCTGGGCTTCTGCCAGCATCACAACGACACACTGTTCACACATCAAAAGCTATACAACGGAGACAGTTGATATTTAACGGATTCCTGTTTGCATGATGCCACTTTGGTGTCTCATCTCTGAGGTTTCCTTTGAAGGAAGAGGGAATGAAATGTGTGGAAATGTTGATAGTGAATTTCACCCTTCCTTCTCAGGAGAGCTAAAGGGTATGATTTCCAGAATGAGCCCATCTGAAATTTAGATAATGTTTGACTCTTCCTACCCTTCTTGGAGAAGTTTAGCAATGAGACCTCTGTTCAGAGATAGGGGACTATTCTCAAAGCCCCCTGCTTTATTTTTTGGAAAGGACTCTGAATACTACTCAGCCTCCGCATGCTTATGTTTAATACCTTTTTATGGAAGCAAATTTGCATTGGATAATAACAGAATATAGTTGTTATGTGGTTTGCTAACTTTCCCTCAACCAAGGACAGATTTTCAAAATCTCACTGAGAAAAATAAAGTTTGTAAGGAGTTAGGGGAGGGAATGTGCAATCGAAGTTTATCTGAATTTCTCCTTGGGTAAAACCAGGCACACTTGAATGCCATTAGAATTGATAACCTCGGGTATGAAATACATTAAAGTCCAGTGTGCACGTGTGTGTCCATAGTATGGATACAGTGAATGTTCGAGTATTTACTATCAAGTAGTCATTGATGCACTGCAGTTTATAGAGTGAAATTCATCATTCATACAAGTAATATATTTGTCCAAATTGGACAAAGTACAGAGAAGTGTCACAAAAATGATTGAGGAGATGGAGGCCTTAACATACGAGGTGAGATTAAAAGAATGTAGTGTGTGGAGCTTCGTGAAGCTGCTGCTAAGGAGATATGGTGTCACTGCCTATGCCTCAGGGCTGTAAACCCCCAAAGAGGAATTTGCAGGCACTAAAAGGGGCATTGCAGAGAAGAAAATGAGCAGAGAGGAGTTGTCTGCATATCAGGGAAAAAAAGTTTGTTGGAGTGGAAGCTATTAGACAGCAGAATTACATCCCCAGGGAGACAGCAATGTCTGTGACCCCATTACAGAGGACATAAAGGCTGGCCAGGTGATCCAACTCCCTGCTATACTATAAGGAGGGCCTTCTGGGCTCCTTGGAGACCTGGAATGGCTGGAGGGTGGAGTGAGACTCTTTCACATCTTACCATGTGTGATTCCAGTTTGGTGCCGAGATGAATGCTGAAGGCAGGATTCCCCAGCTACCTGGATCTGATGCCAAAGTTAGATTTTATAATTCTCGGATACATACTTAGGGATTCTCAGACTCTCTTTTCCCAAACCTTTGATATATTTAAATGAAATAAAACCCTAGGTTGCTTTGAAAACAGCATCTTTGGCACATGCTTTTATCTGGAGACATTTCTCCAAATATTTTTTAAAATGTGCATGTATGTACTGTGGGGAGATGGGGAGAAAATGAACCTCATTGAACTGCAATTCATCGCAAAGTTAACTGTTTTTATGCAGCCTATGTTCTGTGTGTGCATGCCAAATCTGCAGCCATGCTAATGGAATATTAATATATTCTTACTAGGAGGACAGATCGAGGTTTAAAAGGAAACAAAAATATAATATAATACGATATAAAGGGAAGAATAAATGAAAGAAACTGGAGCCAGTTGGATTTCGGGGTCTCAGCCACAACCCCCTGGGGGAAGGCTGGGGAAAGAGAGGCAGTGCTTTCTCTTTATCTTGCAAGCAATTACTGGCAATTTGTTCTGGCCAGTAAAACTTCTGATATTATCATGGTTGCTGAGTAATTTATCATCAAAGTTTAATGTGAAAACAGGTGACTGTGTAATCACCAATCTAGGAACAGAAATAGAATCGTTATTATTTCTGCCTGAAGAGAGAGATTTTTTTTTTCTGTCAATTGACTTAACGGCCAAAAGGCTGTTCATCATATCACCATGAATTATAAAACCTCTATTAAATATTCATAAAAGTTTTGAAATGAATGTGTGATAGAGATGAAAGCTGGGCTAATTTAAATACCTACCAGACCTGTCTTAATTACAGAGGTAAAATGAGATATAAAAATTATAGCAGCAAGAAAAAAAAAAAACTTGAAACAGTTCATTCCATACATTACAGAAAACGCCTTTGCGAGCCACCATACACAAAGCCAGAGCTCTGATTTCCATCTGCCTTAAAGCAGTGCTGAAATGGAGTTGGCGATGTCTTTCTTCCACAGGAAGTAAAAGGGAGGCATCCTTGGGACTTCAGGCCAAATAATTTTTGCTGTCTCTCCAAATGTTAAAAAAAAAAAAAAAAATCTCAACTGTAGAAGCACATCCATATGCACCTTCTCAAATTCAAATCCTCAGAAAAAAAATCAAGTGGGGCTGAATAGAATTCAGGATGTGACCAAAAGGGATTCAGTGAAAATTTCTAATTTTTCATACTATGATTTGTGTGGATTTCATGGGCTTATAAAAATCGCACGTGGACATTTTGTTTGTTTATGTATTTAATTTTAAGCTTGGACTATCATAACCTCTTCTGCCATCTTAAGAGAAACATTCTCTAGAGGTAATAGAATAATCCTAGGATAATTTATCTGAAGCCAAAGTATACTCATGTTCCCAACCTCAAATATAATTTGCTAAGCAAAAGCCTTTCCTGTTCCTCCCCAAGTCAGGCTAATAGGAATGCAATTATAACACTGACCTTCTATCTTCAGGCAACTATCAAGTCTGACATTAAAGGCAATAGTATTTTTAAATTGATCGTTTGGACACAATTGGCGTGTGTCTCAAGGTGATCCTGTGTTCTTAAATATGCGTTTTAACTGATCACAGATGTGTTGATGAGCAGAAAGAGGAAAAAAATGGATACTTTGGGGACTCAGGTCTGTGTGATGTCATGATAGATTCTCCAGTTAGAAGTCAGGTGCCCACTAACTTGATTTTGAGCGAGACTCTTCACCTTGCCAAGCCCCAGTGCCAACATCTGGAAAATGAGGGGATTAATTTGGTGGTGGCTAAAGATCCATCCAACTCTAAAATTCTACAATTATAAACAGGATGATAAGATGCTCTCTGGCTCTTAGGCCACCACCCAGGAGAATGAATTCCAGTTTTAATTTCCTTTTTGGTGATAGAAAATCTGAAGACAGGCAAGGTTAAATGACCCACCCGAAGGCCCAGAGTAATCAGTGATGGGATCACAGGCTCAGATCACAGCCCTGGCTCTTTGCTTCCAGTTTTATCATGTTATTGAGTCTAAGTCTTTCAGGCTGTTAACATCTTATTGGCTTATTCCTATTGACACCCTGAATGATACCATTGATTCAGTGGAAATGTTCCTATTTTTCACAGTATTTCATATGTAGGTATTGCCTCCTCAATAAAATTTTAGGCTCTTTAAGCATACACGTAAGATATATATGTAACATTGCGCTTGTTTAATGTTACTCAATGCCCTCCTACTGCAACAAATAATTTGGAAAATTTATATTAAAAAAACATGGAAATATATCAGTAAAATTCAAGGAGAAAAATTTGGGCTGCAAAGTCACTGCGAAGCATATCAAAAATCAATAGAAAGTGAGAATATATGTTTCTCTTTTCCTTGATCCCCTACTCCTTCCTTCCTGTCTTCACTTCTATATATTCACTTAGTATAATCTTTTTTTTTCAATGCTTATTTTTTTTTTCTCATTGGTCTGGCAGTAAGTAGCCTTACTGAGCACTGTTTAAGCACCTCTAATTATTTCTTTTAACTAATTCAGATGGTGGGCACTTCTTAGAGCCCTCCAGTGACATACGCTGTCTCTGGTAGTGCTCCAGTATGCTAAGGGCTAGCATCCTATCGCAGAGCTGCCAATAGTCAAATAATACTGATTGTCAACTTATAATAACTAATATCTAAGACCATGATACTCTTACCGAAGTTAGTCCTGAGTGACAGCCACATTATTTTGTAGAAAATGACCAGCTGCAGATTGAGACTTGTGTCCTGGGCTAGAGTGCTGTAAGGAGATGGGAAAGAATGACCAATGTGTAGAAACAGGAAAAGGAGATCAAGTATGTCACAAAGACACATTCGGATGAACTGTGTGATGACAATGACTGCAAGTATGTATGGTGGATGCAGAACATGAATGCTGCAGTGCCATTCAATTTTCCAGTCTTGCATGTGGTTGTCCTACATGCAATCTCATAGTTGTTAGAAAATTTGATTCAATTTTTGTTTGAGAGGAATCTTTATTTTACATATACTCAAGTAGGTTAGGTTCCAGAACCTAGCCCAATGGCTGGAGTATAGATGTCGCTTGATATATGCCCTTTGATAGGTATCTTGTAGGTTACTTACTGCTATATAGGAAACTAAAACTTAGCAGCCTAAAACCACCACCATTTTATTTCTTTCTTATTATGTTGTTGGTTGCCTGGAATCACCTAAACAGCTCCTCTGCTTCCCACAATATCACTGGATTTGTAGTCATCTGGGGGGCTCAACTGTACTTGGTCTTCCAAGATGGTTCACTAGATTATGCATGATGACTGAATCTTGCTGTCAGCTACCAGCAAATGGTGCTGGTGGTCTGGTCAAACAGAAAACCGTGCTTCTCCTCCATGTAAACTTTCCATGGAGTTTTGGCATCTCACAGCATGGCAGTGGGTTATCAAGAGCATTAAAGAGAAAGTTCCATTCTTTCTTAGGCTTAAGCCTAAAACTTGCAGAATACAACTTCCACCACACTCCTTTGGTTAAATCAAGTTAAAAACTCAGCCCAGATTCAAGTGGGGGGAACCAAAAGGGTGTGAGGCATAATTCATTTGGGTACACCAACATAATAACCAACTAAGGTAGCTAATACAAAATATAAGCATAAGAATATAGTCACAATAGGAAGCATTTAAATAAAATTGTAGAACTACACACACTGATATCTCTATGAAGGGATCCTGCAAATAGCCCAGACTGACAGACAGTACAGAGGATACTTTTCCTCTGCTTAATAGCACATTGGCTAAAAGTGTAATTTTCCTAAAAGCAGATCTACCTTGCACATTTCTCAACTGGCCTTGCTGACAAATAAATGATGTTAAAGGCAAAAGAAGTGTCTGGGTGTACTATTTTCTTGTGAATGTATTTTGAATCAATGAGAACTAACCCCTTATGAAAAATGTTGGAATCCAAAGATTTTTTGCATGAAAAGATCTTCAACTAACCTAGTTAAAAGTAATATTGACATTTTAAAATAACTAAAGGTTTTAAAGTTAATTAATAACAAATGAGACAAAGTTTGAAATTAGTAGGGAGAAAGAGTTGAGCTTCATTTCAGAGACTGCTTTCTAAAAACTAGATTGGTCTCCAATGGAATGTGTGGTTGGTTTTGGTAGTGAGCCTACCAGCACTGGAATATTTAAATCTCATTAGGCTAGTAATCATTTCAGAGATATTGTCAAATGTATTTGTTTTGTAAGTAAAATTAGCAAGGGGTTAGATAGCCTGAACTCAGATATAAAATTGTTGAGGGAATTTTAATCAGAAGCCAAACCAAAATACTCCCCTATTTATTTTTCCTGGTTATGGATAAGAAGGGATAAGAATTACCAATGGTATATAACAAATATTTACTACTCTCATGATTTAAAAAAAAAAAAAAAACCTGGAAAATTGGAAGAGAATAAAAGGGACCCCCCCCAAAAAAAAAAACAAAAAAGCTCTGGAAACGTTGTGACTCTGTACATGTCATACACTTCCAAATAAAAGTACTATCTACGTAACAAAAACATAACTTAATGCAAAGAATCTACATTCTCTGTCAAGTAGCTTGATACGTTGGCTGTAAGAAACAAGCATGAGTGAGCTATCACTTAGATTTCCCTAACAAATTGGCAAGTCCTTTCTCTTTTAAACTTTTCTCTAAAGTGGGCTCCCTGACAGGGGTGGGGAGATGTCATGGGCTCCACCATCCCAAGTATAGGACAGGAGCTGAAGAACTCACCATTCAGCCATGCACTTGCAGGCAGGAAGCCCACCAGAGTGCATGTCCCTTTCTATAGTACACAAGACCAAGTAAGATTCCACCCTCCAGGACATTTTGTATTTATCTGAAATAGCTTCTAATTGGTGGCCCATTTGTACTTTTGTTTGTTTTTGTTTGTGAAGATGGCAAGGTCTGGTTAATGTCCTTTTTGTAAATAGTTCTTCCTGTACTTAAAGACACAGGCTATGTCTACACATATAATTTGGTTTAGAAAATTATAGGTGAGTTGAGAAATATATTAGCAACAGGTTACTATTTTTTTAATTGATGATTTTGTCTTTTTGCAAGGTTTAACTCTTGAGAAAGCAATTTTTGTTTATATAACTTGTTATTTAAATGACATCCTCTGAATGTCTATTTAAAATTATTTAGTGTTAGTCTCATGTCTGACTCAAACCTTTATTTTATCCACAAGTTGCTATAACATGTACAAGCAGCAGGTTGCCCTTTCTCTGTAAAAAGCAATCCTAGTATCTACTTTGAAACACTAACCGGGGTCATTTTATTGTAGAAATGATGAGCTGAGGCCTCAAAACTGCAGGGTGTCAGAACTGATGACCACTCATTTGAGCTACCTACTCCCTCTTTGGAGATCTTTTATCAGCACCCCTGAGGGTAGGCAGCCCAGCCTCTGCTCAGACAGTACCCACCATTCCCGGAGAGGGAGGGACAGATGTTGAGGGAACTCGATGTGAACCCACACTATGCTATGCGCTTGGGATACAACCACGTTTAAGCTGTACAACCACCATATTCATATGCCATGTACAAGGTGAGAAAACTGAGAAGAGACGTGAGAACTTCACTGACTTGTCCAAGATCACACAGGCCCTAAA
The DNA here is from genome assembly GCF_000951045.1 of Mandrillus leucophaeus. Taxonomy (NCBI): domain Eukaryota; kingdom Metazoa; phylum Chordata; class Mammalia; order Primates; family Cercopithecidae; genus Mandrillus; species Mandrillus leucophaeus. Next base: position 2,857,743 of record NW_012103076.1, on the reverse strand, counting down.
CAAGATCATCCTTCTTGGACCCTTTTGACTATAAGGTTGCTTGTTCTAACACTGAGCCCAAATTACTCTCATGAATTTTTTTCTATTCTTCCTAATTCTACCATTTAGGGATATAACATTTCATTTCCTCATCCTTATGCCTCCAATTCACCATCTATCTTTATAATTTTGCCTGTTATTTCATAAAGAAATTAGAAAAATGACAGATAAGAACTTCTTCAGCTACCAAAGGCCAAAACTCCTACCTAGGTGCAATTGAACCCACACTGAGAGGTGATCCCTCGGGTCCATGGTCTAAATCTACATATTGCCTCACTTTTCTGCTCCCCTTCAAGTAAAACTATTCAGCTTTGTCTCTATTCATTGTACCAGATTCCTCATTTCTCAGTCTATCTTTAATCTATTCCAATTGAACTCAAGTCTTTTACTTTATTCCGACAACTAGTCAACGTCAACAATATACTCTATTTTGCCAAATTCAAGAAACATATTTCTGTCCTTATTCAAAACATTAGTGTACTTCTACATGGTTAAGCATGCCTTCCTTCTTGAAATATTTTCTTTCTCTTGACCTTAGTAACATTATAGTCTCCTGGACATTTTCCTACCTCACGGGCAAACACTGCTGCTCTCATTCACTTGTTCTTCCTGTATTGCCTGACCTGTAAATATTGGAGTGCTTCAGGAATCAATCCCAGGCCAAGTTCTGTTTTGAAAAAATTTTTTCTAATAATGCATGAAGCTAGTTTTTAAAAAATCCCTCAGGTTGTGCTACAAAACGTAACTAAAACTAACATTTCTTCTCTTATACCTCTTCAACTCCCTACTTCACTAGAGGCGACTAGTTTCAACTCCTAACATTTTCTTCTGGTAATTTCTTCCATATTTTTTTAAATAAGCTTTTTCCTATGGTGGCTTATAGCAGTGTGTAACAGAATACAGAAAATGACAACAAGATTACCTTACAGTTACAATATTTTTCCTGAAACTTTAAAAAATTTATTATACTGTGTTAGTGTACATGTACACAACGTGTAGGTTTGTTACATATGTATACATGTGCCATGTTGGTGTGCTGCACCCATTAACTGGTGATTTACATTAGGTATATCTCCTAATGCAATCCCTCCCCCTTCCCCCCACCCCACAACAGGCCCCAGTGTGTGATGTTCCCCTTCCTGTGTCTAAGTGTTCTCATTGTTCAATTCCCACCTATGAGTGAGAACATGCGGTATTTGGTTTTCTGTTCTTGTGATAGTTTGCTGAGAATGATGGTTTCCAGCTGCATCCATGTCCCTACGAAGGACATGAACTCATCCTTTTTTATGACTGCATGGTATTCCATGGTGTACATATGCCACATTTTCTTAATCCAGTCTGTCACTGATGGACATTTGGGTTGGTTCCAAGTCTTTGTTATCCATATTTTGTTAACGCTCACTTTAAAACTTTTTGATTTACCAATTTTACATAGTATTTTTCTCCATGGAAGATAAATATTTCACCCTCTTACTCAATGTCGCTATTCACCTTTTCCTAACCTCCTCAAAAGATACATACCAAAAATTTTAATTGACTTTATTTTTGTCATTTAATCAAGTATTATTAAATAGAGTTGCACCAAGTTGCATATCAGTATTGTGTTTTGTTTTTGTACTGTGTCGGGCCTCTGAGCCCAGGCCTGCACGTATAAATCCAGATGGCCTGAAGTAACTGAAGAATCACAAAAGAAGTGAAAATGGCCAGTTCCTGCCTTAACTGATGACATTACCTTGTGAAATTCCTTCTTCTGGCTCAGAAGCTCCCCCACTGATCACCTTGTGACCCCAACCCCTGCCCGCCAGAGAACAACCCCCTTTGACTAATTTTCCACTACCTACCCAAATCCTATAAAATGGCCCCACCCCTATCTCCCCCTTCACTGACTCTCTTTTCGGACTCAGCCCACCTGCACCCAGGTGATTAAACAGCTTTATTGCTCACACAAAGACTGTTTGGTAGTCTCTTCACAAGAACGTGCGTGACATACTGTTCTTTGTTCTGGTGCCATTCACTCCTTATTTCTCTTTTTCATTTTGTTAGTTTTCCATGTTCCTGTCATTAGTATTTCTTCCAAAGTCTTCAACATGATAATTAAATATATCTTTATATTTTTTCCCTTGGAGAAATTGTAGTTACACTTGCAGCCTTTCTCTTCACAGATGCTGGTAAGGGAGGAGACCACCCCTCACATACCGTCTTATGCCCAATTTCTGCCTCCAAAGAAAGTAGTAGTAAAAACTAAAAGGCTGAAAAATGATATCCATAGGCAGACAGCCCGGCACTACACCCTGGGTCTGGTAGTTAAAGATCAACTCCTGACCTAATCGGTTATGTTATCTATAGATTACAGACATTGCATAGAAAAGCACTGTGAAAATCCCTTTCCTGTTTTGTTCCAATCTAATTACTGGTGCATGCAGCCCCCAGTCACGTACCTCCTGCTTGCTCAATCAATCACGACCCCCTCACACACACCCCCTTAGAGTTGTGAGCCCTTAAAAGGGACAGGAATTGCTCACTCAGGGAGCTCGGCTCTTGAGAGAGAAGTCTTGAAGACGCCACCGGCCAAATAAACCCCTTCCTCCTTTAACTCAGTGTCCGAAGAGTTTTGTCTGTGGCTCGTCCTGCTACAATGGTAGCTGCATCAGTAGGAAATATAGTAGTGGGGTTCCACACTTCATACAACTTTATCCTCAGCTCATTATGATACTATGTACTCTTCACAATGGCAGTCATTTTCTGGAGCCCACTAATGAAAACTTAGATGAGACAAATGTGTTATAAACAAATCTTAACTGAAAAGGGCAATACAGAATGGATTGCTGGGTCTATACATCACAACAGTCTAAGACACACTATCAATATTTTCCTTCTAGGTAACACATGAAAGTGACAATACCCCTGTTTGGATAACTACATTTTTGCAGTTTATTTTGTCACAAGCTCAAGTTTTCAAAAGTGACTTTTGTGTTGTAGTGATGATGTAATGTTGTTGGACAAGGTGAGGAACACTGGCAATGTGGGGTTACTGCAAGGGTAGGGGAAGAGTGCATGGCTTCAACTGTCTCAATATGCAGTTTAATGTATAAACTCAGGCTGTTTGAATAAAGAAAGAAAAACAAATACATGGATGGTTGTCTAAGTAGAAGGTTAAGAGTTTGTTTAAGTTGAACCATTGTCTCCCAGGGGAAGTAACAACATCACTGTATGGAGAAGAAGCGGGTTTATTCTTGCTTATTTTGTTGGAGAAAAAAGCAATAATGGGAGGACTACCACAGCCCTTCCTCCTGCCCCTGGTTCCACCAGCACCATCCTTGCCATTGACCCAGAGTGAACTGCTAGCTTTGTTATGTTTAGTTGTGTTATAAAGAGGACAAGGAAAGTTAGATGGTATTTCACAGAAGCTCACTGATGTCTTTATAATGTGTTAGTTTCTTCTGAATGTTTTTAATATGCACATATAAACCAAGCCTTTCTGGTTTCTCACAAAAGCAACTATAAGAACACCAACTGATGTTATCTGTTACATGTTTATTTATACTATTACATGTTTATACTATAAAAGTTAAATTATGAAGACCAATGTATAAATATTATAAAATGTAAAAGTATATAAGCAAGGTCCATTTTATATAGTCCCCCGAATGTTTGTGATATCACTTCGGCAGGCCCAGGGCACAGCTGCTGAAATGCGTAATATTTTTCTTATGAGGTACTGGGATCTCTTCAGAGCCACTGGAATGTATGATCTTGGTTCTCTTAAAAGGCTGCAGAAAACATGGACTATTCCAGTACAGATTACATAACTCTCCATACGTCTCCCTGCCACCCGACATTATTGTTTGCTCATTAAAGAGATCACTACTTTTCTGTATATTGCAGATATGTGGATGGAGAATCTGAGGAACATGATCATTCATTTCCAGTGTCTTCCTATGTACTCTCTAAACTTAAGTTTTTCTCTGTTTATAGACTTTCTTCGGGGCAAAATAAGAGTTGGCAATGCCCAGAAATCCACTCAGTGAAAATCCTTCCTGTTGTGCATTTGTTTTTGTGTTGTTTCCCTTTTATCTTTTAATACCTAGTGAAAGGTAAAATGCTTCCCTTTCCAGAATCCACTTGGCCATCTATAGCAATCAGGTAACTCTCACTCATTAGCTGCCCAGCATTGGGTCGGACACATATGAAGATGTACAAAAACTGTCTGCTCTCAGGCACCTTACTATTTCTTGAGACACTGAGACCATGAATTTAGATAATTATTTTTGTAATACTATTTGAAAAGTGTGTGCATGAGGGAGATGCACTAATGGAGTTCAGAGGGGAAAAAAAGAGATCCTTTCCATCATGGGGAGGTCAGAAAAAAATTATTATACAAATAAATGATTTAGCATATGGGTGATAAATACTGTGTGATGGGACAAGTTTAGGAAGGGTGGAACTCCAGGCAGCAGGGTGCACCAGGTTCAAGGAGAAGCTGTGCAGATGGGAAGTAAGAATGCTGCCCTTGGTAGAGTGAATGGGTATATTTATTAGGGATGGCAAATAACTACATTGCAGGAGCTTTCACGTTTTAGACACTTACTATGTACCAAGTCATATGACATATACTTTTAATATATTGTCAATATAATATTTGCAATAAATATATTTATAAAATGTCATAATATCTAGCACTCATCACACCTTTAGACCCTCCAGGCCCCGTCTTAAGTAGGTCTTCATTTGTAGTGGGCATGTACATTCCTGTCCTGGATGATTAGCCTAAACCAATTACAATATTCCCTTCACACTCAGCTGACAATTTCTGGATGCAAAAGACCTAGGCTAATTTGGACCAATAAGAAGAAGGAGAGCTCATTTGGAAGCTTACAGCTACAAAATATTTTGCTGCTAGAGGAGAGCAAGGAAAACTCTTTCCTAGAGGACATGAATGAGAACACATACTTCCCGGGTCATGCTAATAATGTCTTGAGATGAGAACGGAAGCCAGTAGGAGATCAAACCCCACACACATTGGAGAGATGCAAAATAACAAGGAGAAAAGGAACTGAGCCCTCATTAGAGCAGAAGTGCACCATGTATTTGACTGTCAGGACCAAACCATGTTATTCATAATTTAGGACTATCAGAGTCAGATTCCTGAAACCTGAGTCAGCTACAAGCATTCTAACGCATAATTTAATTCTCATAGCAACCCCATGACATACAGTAACGTAATTCCCCATTTTACAGATGAAAAAAGATTGAGGCATAAAGGAATTTTAAAACGTTTCTAAAGGCATACAACAAACATTACAGAGTTTCAACCAGTAATGTGTGAATCCAGAGGGCACATTTTTATTCCTTTGTTCCGTTGCATTGGGTGGTATATATGTAATTCCCTCCCAGAGATGTGAAAGCAGAGGTACAAGACTACTGACCAATTACAAACCCAGCTGCGTCTGACTTAAAACTCATAATCTTAATCTGAACTTCTAGATTCTACCACCTCTTAAAAAGATGATCTCCATGATGGTGTCAATAATGATGATACTAGCTGGCATAGAGATTTTCTGATGTGCCAGGCATTGATCGAAGCTCTAATTTAGTCTTCCCCTAAACTCTATGAAGTATGTTTGATTTTTATCTTCCTTTTGGAGAGAAAGATAGTGAAGCACAGCAAAATCCATGCCTACGTACATCAACATCCAGAAGAACCAAGTCCTGAGGATTCTACTCCAGAGTTTGGCAGGGATTATTTTAAATTTTCTCCATAGTCCAATGGAAATGAAAAAATATTATCAGCATTTTATAGATGAGGAAAGTGAAGTACAGAGTTTAGTAGCTTGCAAAATGCACAGCTCCTAAATAGAAGAATTAAAATGAAACTAGTTTGTCTCCAAATTGCCTCCATCATTGCCTCGAATTTCTATGAAAACAGAGCACTCAGTGGTGACATCTTGGAAGCCTAGATCTTGGTTTTTCTGGACTCTGTGCCTTGGAGAAAAGCCCACCTCCTAGCCTCTTGGACAACAAATATTCTGAGCTGCAGGAATCAGCTGATTCTTTCTTATCCAAGTTATCTGTCTGGAGGTCTGGCTCACAGAGGGAGAACCCCAGAGATGTGCCTTTGTTTTAACCAAGTTGGATATGTGGGATGGGAAGATTTTCCTGTGGTATCTCTATATTTCTTTGTCTGGCCTCAGCCTACACATAGAATCATGATGGAGCAGGGCATGATTTCTACAAAGGGAAAAAGAGGTTAGCAGAATTTCTTCCTGCATTTTCAAAGGTCTGTGGCTTGGGCACGTTTTCATTCTGGTGCTCATCTGATCCATGTCAGCTCACCTTGTCTGTGGATGTGCACCAGCAGGTTGGCAGCTGATATTTACTTTGACAAGACTCGGTTTTCCCAGTGAGCATAGTAGCTTAGTGCAGGAAAAAAAAATATATGCAGTCAACCCCATGCTGACAGTGTTTCTCATCCATAAAGCTTTCCAGCCTGGCAAACCTGGGGGATAAACCTCAAAAATTATCTGCTGTGACTGATAAAGCAGAAATGTCCATCATTCTATGATCTTAATTATTCTTCGATGGTTTTGGAGGATTTCACATAAAAGGGAAGATCACATATCAAAAAGTAGAATGCTGGAATATTAGTGGTGGAAGGTATCTTACAGATGATTCAACCTTTCACCCTAGAGACAGACAAATTGAATCTCAGAGATGTGAAGTGCCTTCTTTGAAATCACACAGACTATTTTAATCAGATTCAAGCTAAGACTCAACGTCTAGCTAGCCATTGGTCATCTACCTTTTACCTACATTATGTTGTACTTTCTTTTGTTTCATAATTGTGTATACAATATATATACCCACTTCACTACATAATACGAGGGTCTCAGATAGCACTGGAGAGAGAATGTATTGCACAAGCCAACTGGGACAGAGAAAGGACAAGTAGGGGAGTGACAGGGCATCCACAATAAAAATGAGGTCAATCACATTTCTTCCTCTCTTTTCAAAAAAGCATATCAATTTTCAAGGAAGTACTTATTTTGAGTTTTAACCATAAAACACATTCAAATACCTAGAAAGAACATCAATAATCATAGCTTTCTGTATCAAAAATCAAACTTTAACATATAACCTGTTTAAATTTGTTAGGCCAAAAAGGTAGCCATTTGGGTATCCAACAGTCTATCAAAGCCTATTAGATGTCTGCGTTTAGCCAGAAGCCTGAGGAGATGCAGGATGGTATAAGCTGTTAAGAAGATGAACGGCAGTTTGAAGTGGGCAAGCTGACACTTGGAAATGGCAAAGGAGCCCGAAAAGGACCAAATTACACCAAAACACGACTGCTTATCTCATGAGGTATGTGAAGATAGACAGTCCTTTCCTCTGCAATAGATTCTGAGGGTATTTTATAATTAGACAAAAACTCATATAATGTCAAGCATGTATCACCAACAGTTAAAACTGTTATATCTGGGTTATATTTAAGAAGATAGAAAAGTAGATATTTCCTTCTCCCTGCCCACTCAAAGAATGAGAACAATTCAAGGGGTAAATGTCAATTTTCTAGGAAATGCTCATTTTATTTTTTGAAATCGCTGAACTTTTTGTAATTGCTGCAACTAGAGTAACACAAAATACTGTTGAGTCCTTAGAGAATTCAGAGACCTGGAAAAGAAGGTGTCTGATGGAAATACTTGTCTTTGATATTGAAGACAGCATATCTTAAGGCCCTTTTTGTGGATACATTTAAGGGGAAAAAAAAAAAGTTAATTTCCTTTTTTTCCCCAACTCCCTTTTCAGTGTCCTTTTGTCCCTGTCAGATCACCATCCCCAATCCCCTTTTTTGCCCATTATCTGTCAGATCTTGACTTGCTTAACCCCAAGGGTTTGGGAACATTGCATTAGAAAGATACCACTTTTATAAAAACAATACATCTGATTTTAGGGAGAGATTTTAATTCTCCTGCTTAAAGATACCAAAGAAACATCACATTTCTCATTTTGTAAAGGTATGGGCACATAGCCATTCTCACATGTGAATGTAAACTACGTATTCATTATTGCATTACTTAATATGTAATATACAATGATACCATATTAGTAAAATTAAAGTTGTAAGGTTTATGTTGGATTGTGTTGGAGTTTCTTGAGTTTGCCTCCTCAGTCATGTACTTTTTCTTATCCACAATCTTATATTTAACCAGTAGAGAGGCAACAGCCTTTAGTTGTATGGAGTTTCCAGAAAGGACAAGAGCTCATGCAGACATTCAGTTGCTCCAATTCATTCTAATGTCTAAAGTTTAACATTTCCTTTAATAAAAGCTTAACGTTTTCAGAGGATTTAGGGAAGATGGCAGAGCAGTAAGCACTAAAAATCTGTCTCATCACCCAGACAAAATTTGTACTAGCATGATCTGTCTGATAAAAGTAATTTGGGACTCTGAAGTCTATTGAAGCTTCTAATGGCCAGAGGACAGAGTGAGATGTCCAGAGGAAGACTTGGATTGTAAGTTGTGGCTAATTATGGCGAATTCTGAGTCTTAGCATAGTAGCAGTTGTTCATTTTCCATCTCTGTGGCAGGTAGCTGTGCATGTTACTGGAGAAGCTTGCACACGGCTGGAAGAAGCCACAGTGGGCAATAAGAACCCTGTTCTCCAAACATTGGGGATTTGAAGGAAAAAGAAGTTAGAAAGTATGGCTCATTCAAATAAAAAAAATAAATCAACAATCTATCCATGTGAAAGACCAGATGGTGAACTTACCAGACAAAAACTTTAAAACAACTGTCTTAAAGATATTCAAGTTTTTAGAAGATTTAGGAAAGATGGCAGAGTAGTAAGCTTGAGAAATTTGTGAAGGTTAAAATTTGTAAAAGCACTAGAAATTTGTTAAAGTGAAAGGACACTAGACAATAATGCAAAACCATATCACAAAATCAAGAAAAAAAATAAACAGCAATCCAAAATGTATTAAACAATTCCTTTTACAATAGCATCATAAAAATAAAATAGAAATTAAAAAGGCAAATGCCTTGTAAAGTGAAAACTATAAAACATTGCTGAATAAATTAAAGAATCGATAAATAGAAAGATATCCAATTTTCGTTGATTGGAAAACTTAATTTGGTTAAAATAGCAACAGTACCCAAAGCAAACCACAAATTCAAGGCAATTCCTTTGAAAACTCCATGATATTTTTGCAGAAATAGAAAAATCTATCCTAAAATTTATATGGATTTTCAAGGGACTCTGAATAGACAAAATAACCTTGAAAAAGAAAAATAAGTTTGGAGGACTCACACTTCCTGATTTCAAAAGTTACTATAAAACAACTGTAATCAAAATAGTATGTTACTGACATAAAGACAGACACATAGGCCAACAGAATAGAAAGTCCAGAAATAAACCCTTACAAATATGGTAAAATGATTTTAAACAAGGTTTACAAATCCATTCAAGGAGAAAAAGACAGTCTTTTTAACAAATGGCATTGAAAAACTGGATAGCCACATGCAAAAGAATGAAGGTATAACCATAACTAACAGCATATATAAAAATTAGCTCAAAGTAGATCAAAGATCTAAATGTAAGAGCTAACCTATAAAACTCTTAAAAAAAAAAAAAACAGAAAAAGCTTCACAACATTGGGTTTGGTAATGATTTTGTGGAAATGACAAAGTCACAGGCAAAAAAATTAAAAAAGAAATTAGACTTCATGAAAAATAAAAATTTTTATGCTTTAAGGATCTTATCAACAAAGTGAAAATACAACCTATGTGCACATGTACCCTAGAACTTAAAGTATAATAATTTTAAAAAATACAACCTATGGAATGAAAGAAAATGTTTGCAACTCGTATTTAATATCCAGAATATACAGAGAATTCCTGAAACTGTGGAGGCCAAAGGGCAGTAAACTGAACTCTTAAAACTCTAAAACACACAAAAAAATCAAGGAACCTGATTTAAAAAATTGGTGAAGGACTTAGACATTTCTCTAAGGAGGATATACGAATGTACAATAAGCACATGTAAAGATGCTCACAATCACGAAGAATCAAGGAATGCACATCAAAACTACAGTGATATACCAGCTCACATTCATTAGGGTAACTACTCTCAAAAACCAAAAATATTGTTGGCAAGGATGTGGGAGGATGGAAAACTTGTGCATGGTTGGTAGGAATGTCATGTAGCCACTGTGAAATAAATATACTGATTTCTCAGAAAACTAAAAATAGAATTACCATATGATCCAGCAACTTCACTTCTGGGTATATACCCCAAAGAACTCAATGCAGGTTCTCAAACAGATATTTATCTGCACACCCATGTTCATAGCAGCATTATTCACAATAGCTAAAATATATAAGCAATCCAAGTGTCCATTGACATAAACAAAATGCAGTATATACAAATAGAATAATTTTCAGCCCTAAAGGAAAAGTTGGATATACTTTACAACATGAATGAACCTTGAGGATGTCATGCTAAGTAAAATAAGCCAGTCATAAAAAAGACAAATTCTATATGATTTCTTATATGAAATCCATAGAATAGTCAAAATCAGAGACAGATAATAGAATGTTGGTTTTCAGGGGCCAGGAGGAGGTGCTAGGAATTATTGTTTAATGGACATAAAGTTTCAATTTTGCAAGACTAAAAGGGTGCTGGAGAGGGATGTTGGTGATGGTTGCACAGGAATATAAATGTACTTAATGCCACTGAATTATACACTTAAAGATGCTTAAGATGGCAAATACAATGTTATACATATTTTATGACAATTAAAAAATTAAAGTGATGGAAAGCCATTAAAACTTTTAAAAAAGTAAAATTTTGAGAAAGCTTAAAGCTTTATAATATAGCTACATCAAATGCCAGAGGCAGAAGAAAACTTAATTCAAATATGTCATTTAATAGATGAGATCACTGAGGCCAGTGAGAAAAACAACCAACTACTCAACCAATGATATCTGTATTAACCATAATCTATATGCTTAGTGCTAGGCTAGTTGATATATGGGCTATCATAGATTTGTCTTACTATTATAAAGCTTAAAATCTGAGTTTGAAAGTAACTGCTACTCCATGTAACTCAATAAATAACAGAACATGATGTTCTTCGTAGTTGTTGTCATATCATAGAATTGATGTCAAGTATTATAACATCATTTTATAAATAAAGTTTTATTGGAACCCAGTCATACCCATTTGTTTATATGTTGTTTATGGTTGCCTTTATGCTATAACGAAAGAGTTGAGTAGTTTTCACAAAGATGCTATAGCTCCCAAAGCCCAAAATATTTACTATGTGGCCTTTTATGGGGGAAAAAAAAATGCCAACTCTGATTTAGAAAGTAAGTTTAGTAAAGGTTTGAAATGCCTTAGAGAAGAAGTGAAAACAGACAGATATTTACAGATTGGCAGCATCTGGAGTTAAAAAGGAGAAAGAGCGCATGCTTGTAGAAGGAAGCAATGAGAATGAAGCCATAGATTGAAAAACAGCTATGAAAGAGATTTCTGGATGGAAGGAATCAGATTTCTCACGGACAGGAGAGGTAAGGGGTGACTAGTTGGCATGAAGCCAAACCGCAGAGCGCCCTGAGCCAGGCAGAAAATTACCAACTGTTCAGGCAAGAAACAAATGGTGGAAAAATTTGGGGTACATAACATGTAGAAAGAAATATTTAAAGAAGTTTAATCTGACTGAGACAGGAAGTAGAATATGCAGCTAGACGCCACTCTGATGACTCAAAATAGTCTTTTCCACGTAAGTTTCACATCTGTTTTGGGTCTCCCAGATGCAGCACCAAAGCACTGTGGGCTACTGAGGAGAAAAGGAGGTCAGGCGAAAAGGGAAAGCTTTGCTACCCTGGACTAGAGGAAGACACTATTCAGACTATAGATAAGAGACAATCCCTGGTTGCCTTTTATCTCTTTATTTTAAAAATAATATTAGTTAATATTAATTCAGTACTTGCAATGAGCTGGTATTAGCTCATATAATTTTTTTTTTGTTTCAGAAGAGAAAAGATGATGCTTAGAAACTAAAGAACTTCCTAAAATTCCCTAAGGTCACAGGCCAGTAAGGTGGACACTTTCAGCTAGAACGGTTTGACCCCAAAACCCTGCCCTGGCAGTCGATTAATGGCCATGGATTATCTTCCTACTAGAGGTGTAGGACTCATGATTTCAACTCTCAACTCTCACTTTGAATGATGAGAAGTTGATGGTTCAGAGAAAAGAATTAAGCTAACATGCAATCATTTGCTCTTCTGCAATTTCTTGGCAACTATTACACTAACAGTTCTGGTGTCCCATAGCCTAGGTTTGGGGTAGTTGGTTCTGAACAAAGAGGCCATTTCTGTGACCTTGTGGGACCTCCTCTTATAATTTTGGGTTAACTATCTGCAGGAAAGGACAATTTGAATGAGATGAAATCATCAGCATTTGACCATGTCTGATATGAAATTTCTTTTAGAACAGGTTAGTAGAAGGGGAGGGAGAGGAAAGAAAAAAAAGTAGCAGTTTGTAGCTTTAGCAAGAGAGATGCTTTCTCTCACAGGATGACGCTGACCTCAAGCCAGCACTTCAGGGAATTGAGAGAACAAATTACTGAGATATGATTTTAGAAGTGATATCCCAGTTGAGCCAGGAGGTCTTTGCAATTAGAATGTCATTTGCGTGGTTAACAATATTGCCACAGACCCAATACTGCTTTCTCTCAAGCCACGATAGAGAAAATCATCCAAATAAGCATGGGTTATTATTTTTTAAAAAAGGAAAGCTGAAGAGCATTTACTTAGTCCTTAGTGGTATAGCAGGCAATGTGAAATATCTTTCATCTAAATGAAAAATTGGAAACATAACTTTTATGCTTGGATACTATCAGGGAAATCAAGATATTAATATACAGGCTCAGAGAAAATGAAGCTGAAATGAATTCTCTTTTTATTTAATGGCTAAAGTCGAGAACTTTTTTTCTAGTGGAAAGTAAACTAAATATCATTTCTTTGGGCTAATTGTAAGTTCTTTGTGGATGGGACTATTTGTATGCTTCTACTGCATTTAGAGAGCACTTAACATAGTTCTAGGATGTAAAAAGTGTTTTGAGATACAAGTACTTTGCTAGGTGGTTTATATACTTGACTTTTAAAAACTGTTGCTCAAACAAAAAGACATTCATGGAGCGCCTTTTATGGCACATGTCTCCCTCAGGCATTATTTATTGAGGAGGCCCAAACACATTTTAAACAATGTGAGCTGTGCTGAGACAACAAGATGTTGGGCCAGATTCCCAAACCCCTGACTCTGACTGGCCATCTGATGCCAGTATGGATTTCAGAATATGAGACACTGAGCACAGATGTTGGGCAAAGGTAAGCCCTGTTTACTTCTCTAAGGTTCTGCAACAACAGACCATCCTGATTGCTTCAGCTCATTCTCTTCTTAGTTCCTCCATGTTAGAAACTTCTGGTATAGAGGAAGACAATGAAGGATGGACACAAGAACCACTGCAAGAACTAGAATTAAAGTACAGCTGGCAAAGCACACTGACCATGGAGGTGATAGCTTCAGAATTTGACTACCCCAGGTTCACGAGAACATCAAGAGAGAGACAACACTGGAGGAAAGTGTTTACTGAAGTGAAGGAAATCTTTTCAATATTTTACAGTGTAACGCTGAAGGCAGAGTACTAACATCCTGTTAACAAATGCCTCTCCTCTTCAGTAAATGAGGGGAAATGCTCATTGTTGAGAGTTAGGATGCTTGTATTATTGCCTTTACAGCATGACTTGCAGAAAATATTTAATGTGAATGGATGATACACCCGTTTACCAAACTTAGTAGGCTTCCACATATCAAAATCAGAGTCCAAGTCTTCACACTCAAAGACAGTTTTGAGCATTGATGGAGCACCATCCTAAACGATTCAGACTTCCTTGCTTAGTGATGAGTTTGACCAAGGGAATAAGCTAGTGTTCCGTGAGGTTGTGACTAAATAGTGGGTATGAGTAGAAACAAAGAGAAAAATCTCAGTGTCCTTGAAGAGCATACAGATAAGTAATTCAGAAAATGAGAAGAGTGAAATTACACACGGTTAGACAGGAAAGGAAAAAGGAAAGCAATATATACTACTCATTTATACAATGGCATGAATGTAGAGCTCATTAAATTCAGGGTCACCAGAAAACTAAGTGGCTCCTTTATCTCTTTATCTTCCAGGTCATGACTGGAGATCAGTTGAAGAATAATTAGGAGAAAGGATTTTTCTGGGAAAAGGACTTGGTTACGCATGATTGAACACGCCCTACACCTGGAACTGGGACATAAAAGGCAGCAGTGAGAACGGATGTGAATAGATTCTATCCCACCATATTTTGACTCAAATGATTCATGGTCTGACAAGTGTCTCCTAGAACATCTTAAAGTGTGGCCATATATGCATTATTATTTCTATGGTGAGTAAGCTTAGAATTAGAGCTTTCTTTTGGGGAAATCTGAAATTAACCAAGTTTTGCTGCTTCCATGCTGTACAACTTGGGACCAGTTGTTTATCCTTTCTGAGCTTAAGTATTTTCACATGGAAAGAGTGGATTATAATAACTTGGGAGCTGTGGGTATGAAAATGAAATAGTATTAGATAAGTGTATCAAGAAGGCACTCAGTGAATGCAGATCCTTTTAATATCTTTGTAGGATAAGAAACAGCTGGTAGAGTGGCAAGATCACCTGATTTAATGTCAGAAAACCTTGATGCTATATGCAGTAGCTAACTTGGGTGTGGTCTTAGATAAAACAGGGGAGGCTTTCTGTGCCAGTCTCTTGGCTGGAAAATGAGATGATTCATTCTAAAAAGAACATATGAATATCATCAGGCAGGGACATGCAACACAAATCTGTGCAGTGGGGGAGGTGACACAAAAGAAAAGGGTTACTGGCAAGGGAGAAGGTATCTTTCAGTATCTACTGAAAATTTTGCCAAGATCAGGCCTTTAGCTCAGAAATTTTGATATATATTTATTCGCGGAGAACACAGCCTAGTAACAAGGTGACTAGAAACTATAAATGTTTAAATGTACTCTGATATTAAAGATCTATCATTTATGAGTGCACATCATGACCAAAACTAAGCTAGTACTTTATACACAGCAATTTCCTCTTTAATGAGTCTACTTTAGAGTGAAGAAAATGAGTCTCAGGTAGGTTAAGTTCATAGTTTAAGGTCCCACAACTTGGAAATGGTGGAAATGGAATTTTAACCCAGGTTTCTTCGACTTTCACTGTAGTCTTCCCTGAGCCAATACATTTCTTGGAACCAAACTAATGTTAGCCTTTTAACTTGATACCATCAAGAGAGAACACCTATTCGGTTCTTACAGTCAGAACCTAAATCTTTTTTGAAATTCCTCTCAAGAATATATTTTCTATAGCACATAAAGAAATCACCCTTATTCCTTTTCAAGCACATACTGTTCACAGCCCAAATGATTCCACACTTATTAACCAGGCTTGATTCCAATTATTTTTATTGTGAAAAGGAGAAACCACATTCAGAATACAAATCTTTGCCATGATTGAGAATAGTTGAAATAATGTGCTGTGGGTTTTGAAAACAATTCTAAAAAAGACGTTCTAGAAATGGCTCACATCTCTGAAATAAGTATATGGGTTCTTAAGTTGACTGCTTTGAATATGAAATGATTTTTAAGGTTTAAGCACTGACAAAGATTTTAAAAATTAAGCCTCAGTGCCTCATGAAATTCCTTTCTACCCCTACTCCTAACGACATCCTGTAACTGGAAAGTGTGGGAGCTCTAAGTTGGCGGATGGATACATCAACAGAGAGAGGAGTAGAATGAAAAATGAACACAGAGTCTATTTTTTTTTTTTTTTTTTTTTTTTTTTTGAGACGGAGTCTTGCTCTGTCACCCAGGCTGGATGGAGTGCAGTGGCCGGATCTCAGCTCACTGCAAGCTCCGCCTCCCGGGTTCACGCCATTCTCCTGCCTCAGCCTCCCGAGTAGCTGGGACTACAGGCGCCCGCCACCTCGCCCGGCTAGTTTTTTGTATTTTTTTTTTTTTTAGTAGAGACGGGGTTTCACCGTGTTAGCCAGGATGGTCTCGATCTTCTGACCTCGTGATCCGCCCGTCTCGGCCTCCCAAAGTGCTGGGATTACAGGCTTGAGCCACCGCGCCCGGCCTATCTCATCTTTTATATTACTTGTCTACGTAATTTATTTGGGAGCAATGGTTTTAATCAGCAGATATTTTGTTTTTGTCCTAATATAATCCAGAGCCCCCATGTTAAAACCAGAAAAATCTGTTGCTACATGTGTTGATGTGTAATGGGAGAACTCATATTGACCCATTACTCTCTTTCTAGTTGTGAGAAGCAGACCAAAGACAGTACTCAAGGGACCTGGAAGGCTTTATGGGGTATAGTTTTAAAACATTGCTGATTTTCTTAATTTTATTGGTGATCTCTTTATATACCAGATCCTGAACTCTCACACTTGGAGTTTCCTCATTCAAAATGAAGAGGCTCTAACATCTCTTCCAGTTCTAATGATTTGTGATCCCAGGTTGCTTTGATGACCCCAAACAGAAAGTAAAGCGATGAGCCAATTTTTAGTGATGGGCTTTCTCATAAAAGGGTTATCACATTAGAAGTTTGGTGATGGGCATATTATATGAAGTTGCGATTCAGGTACTTTTCTTCCTCCATCCGTCCATACTAGGTCCTTCTAATGATAGGAGTCTTCAGAAAAATCTATCATTGTGTTTTATTGTTATTAAACTGCTCAAACATCTATATATATGTTTCCTATATTGGCTCATTCCATTCATTTACATCCAAGCATTGCATCAAACATGCAATTTCTACCAGGTCATACAATGTATCAAAAACACAAGGCAAATAATGCAGGCAATTCAACAAACATTTTTTGAAAATATTACAGTACATCGTTAGAACTTAAATGAAAAGTTTCTGTTAACCTTTAAGATTCTGTAGAATCTAAAATACTCCTACTACCTGTAATTTATTTTAAATGGCCTGGTTTAATGAGATGAACCTTAAGGTCTTTTCTGTCTCTAAAATTCTATCAATCTCTTTGCTAAGTATAGAATTATATACTGAGTAACCTAAATAAAACAGTAATCAGATTGAAAAAGCTAATTGGGGATCCCTTGTAGAAACCCTGTATGCTCATTAGACCATTTTGTCTATGTCTTGTTGCCAATAGAGCTTCTGAAGGCTTTTGAATAGGAAAATGCTGCTTGTAAAAGTATCAAATGGAATAAAAAAGAAATCCACAGGGAAACACAGTAATGGAATTCAGATACTTTATCACTAACCAGGGAACTCCTCATGGTAGGGAGGAGAGTCGGTCAGTTTTGTGAAGAGATGATGGAATAATTTGTTGCATTTCACCTTTTGTTTCAACAAATGAATTAGATCATGTTTTTTGAATATTATTCATAAATTTGTAGTCAAAAATAAAAAATACTGAGAAAGCATAATTTTATTTGATTGTTTTTAAAATATTTATGTTTATATATTTAATATTATTTATATTTATATTATATATGTCTCTCAAATATCTGCCAAGAGAAAGAATCATTGGTATACCCATACCTGCTTTTTCTTCATGGAAATTTTAGGGTCAAAATTCGCAAAGCTCCTATGGGAATCAAAGTTTGTAGAATATAATTAAAGAATCTGGTTATAATTTTTATAAACATGATTTTTAATAAACTTTTTTATTGTTTAATTTTTGAGACAGGGTCTCTGTTGCCCAGGTTGGAGTGGAGTGACAGTCATGACTGACTACAGCCTTAACCTCCTGGGCTCAAGCAATCCTCCCACCTCAGCCTCCCCAGTAGCTGGGACTACAGGTACATGCTACCATGCCTAATTTTTTAAAATTTTTGTAGAGATGGGATCCCAGTATATTGCCCAGGCTTGTCTTGAATTCCTGGTCTCAAGTGATCCTCCCATCTCAGCCTCCCAAAGTGCTAGTTAGGATTACAGGTGTGAGCCACTGTGCCTGGCCGAGGACTTCTAAATATACATTACAACTACATCCTCTACAACTTATTCTCTTGCTATGTCTTTGCCTCCTTTTCTCATGTACAAAGTTGTGAAGCTGATTGTACTAACTTCATAGATTAAATACAACAACCCCTAAAGTTAGAGTTTTTTTGTGATTGCTCAGATTCAAGTTAGGGCTCGACCATTGAAATGATTACTTATTTAATCTTTAACACCCAGTTTCCTCATCCATAAAAATGGAATACTGATAGCAAATCCTTCTTGGATAATTGTGGGGAGTAATAAGATCACATGCATACAGAAGAAACAATGCCTGACACATGGTCAGTCTTCTATAAATAAGTTATATCCATAACTTATAAATATTAACATGTATGAGAAATACAAAAAAAGAAGTAGCAGTCAGGCTTTGATTCATTTTAGATTGTTAGGTTGTAGGAAACAAATACTATACTGGCAACAATACAATCTTAGTACTGGATCCCTTAAGAAATACAAAGGAAATTGGCTTTAAAAGAGACAAGAATCTCATCAATTGTTTTTAAGAAAGTAACATGTATATTAAAAAACACAATGTACAATGACATACTCCTCCAAATCATTTTACAAAACTTTCTGACATATTTTGTCTTTTGTTCTCAGCATTTCAATAATTCCATTCTCTAATTATCAGAGTAGCACATTTTAAGAAACGTAATTTGAAAAGCAGAATAAAGTACAAAAAATAAGCTTAAAAGCTGCTTGGGCAGAGGTTGCAGTGAGCCAAGATCACGCCACTGCACTCCAGCTTGGGCAACAAGAGCAAAACTCTGTCCAAAACAACAACAACAACAACAACAACAAAACTGCCTGGAAACTCTCCACCAAGAGGTAAAAGGCAGTTACTATTTGAACTTTCCCTTCCCGTCTTTTTTATACTTGCATTTACAGTTGACTCTCGAACAACATGGATCTGAGGTATGTGGGTCTACTTATGCACAGATATTTTTTCAGCCATAGTCAGACAGATTCTCAGGATTGGAAACCTTCATATAAAGAGGGCTGACCTTGTGTGTATCTGGGTTCCACAGGGCTGACCATGGGACTTGAGTGTGCATAGATTTGGGTGTCAGGGAAGATCCAGTCCCCCATGTATACTGAGAGATAATTGTAACTTAATTCTCTCTATAAAGTGTACTATCTCTAATTTTACTTAAAATTATATTATGAACATATTCTAATTTGTGAACTTTTAAACGATGTTATTTTATATTATCCAACATTTTCAAAAATCTAGGTAATAGATGGCATTTTTTTGGTCACACGATTCCTATTCTCAAAAAGGATAAGGAATTAGTGAGTTAACTGAATAAGTATTTCCTGAGCAGCAGAGGGTCTTTGGATTGCACTAGCCCTATGGGGTGGAGAAATGTAGACTATTTGAAGAAAAATACAAATTCAGCTAAATACAGGAAATCAGCATTTAGTATCGAGAGCAGAGACGCTTGAAGGAAGTGAAAAAGGAGGCAGGTACGTGCAAGGGATGAGAGGGAAGAATGGGAGGAAGAGAAGCCAAGAACCCTGAAACTGTCAAGCTGTAGATTCTGACCCATATACAGACACGTTCAGCATTTATTAAAAAACAAAAATGAGGCTAGGTGTGGTGGCTCACACCTGTAATCTCAACACTTTGGGAGGATGAGTTGGGTGGATCATGAGGTCAGGAGATCTAGACCATCCTGGTCAACATGGTGAAACCCTGGCTTTACTAGAAGTACAAAAATTAGCTGGGCATGGTGACATGTGCCTGTAATCGCAGCTCCTGGAGAGGCTAAGGCAGGAGAATCTCTTGAACCAGGGAGGGGGAAGCTGCAGTGAGCCTAGATCGCACCACTGCACTCCAGCCTGGCAACAGAGCGAGATTGTCTCAAAAAAAGAAATAAAAATGAATAGAACAGAAAAGATTAGAGATAATTGAACATACTGGTAAACAAATATTTATGAATTTTAGTTTTATTATACAGTGTCATGATAGAAAATTTGACTGTAGATCTTGAGGGGAAAAAGTTTAAAAATACTTTGACAACTGAATCTAAAGCTTAGTGCTTGCATGGTTACTGCCATTCATTGAGCCTATTCCTTAAAGACTGAGATCTGGAGAAGAAAAGTGACTTACTCAAGGTTATAAGACACATGGAGTCAGAGCTGGATTCCATTTTGCCTTCTGCACACTTCACCAAATATGAAGCTATCAATTGGTTTTGCTTCTGTCAAACTCACAATTTGTTCCGTCTCCAGTCCTTGCTCAGTTCCCTCCTTTCAGATTATTTTTAGTTCTAGTGCAAGTCTGATGACTAATTAGAGCCATATATGTCTTGTTTGTCATACTGAATGGAGGACTTGCACAAAGCCATGGTATGGAGACAGAACTAAAATTACAGTTCCTCATTCAATGACATTTGCATCTCTAGCCCTACAGTATTTTTATAAACTTGCTGTAAATATAGTCAGTGTCAAATTGTATGGTGATTATATAAAGAAACATTCTATGTGTCAACAGAAAATTCTCAAGTATTTTGCCTTTAAGTTAAAAATTATCAAAATAAAATGGGAAGTATAGAAGTATAATGCAGTTTGTACTCTTCAGAAGCCCTGCTCAATAAGTACTGAGTTTTGATCGATTGATACAGTGTCATATTTGACTAAAGAGGTGGGGAAGTTGCTACTGTCGCTTTGTGCTGGATGGTAGCAGAATGCACTATTGATTTTATATGTTGGATGGGTTGTCAGTGTATAGTGCATTGTTGATTTTGACTTTTATAGCCAACATGTTTCCTTTAATTGGATCATTTGTAAAAGAGAGGAGGGGACCTGTTCTTTGACAGTGACTGATTACAATCATTTCATGTTTGTCAATATTTGATAAACCCACTGTTACCCAACAACATGGCTGCCTTTATGCATTTGTTTATTCTGGGTCCACTTCTCTATTTTACCCCAATATCAACTGGTCTGCCCCAAGTTTCACTTAGAATTCAGTCTTAAATTTACTCTTTCAGCAACAGTCCAGTTTTTCAACTTTGCCAATCAAATCTCTTCTGACAATAACAACCAATCTACCCCCTAACAATTTTTTGCTCACCAATCCTTACTGATCCCCTTTCCCATTGGCATCTGTTACAAACTATCCAGTTATGCAGGGTATTACAAATATGAGCCTATAGTTTTCATGTTTTGAGCTGTCAGATCCTAAGGGTTCCCAGAAGAAATAATAATCCATTCCAATTGGTCATCTTTGTTTTTTCATATTGAGATTATTCCCTACCTGTAGATCATAGCCTGAGTGGAGACCATGGTTCTTAGAAACTTTCCATTGTTCCAAGCAAGTGACATTATATACAATTAGGAGGATTCGTGGACTGATGTTTTAACTGTGTCCTAGATGCCCATTCTTTGACGCTTGCTATTTTTATCTGTCATGTCCAACAGTCCTCTAGTTTCTTCCCAGGAGAGAAGGATTACTGATTTAGTCACTGTTCTTGTTCTTTCACAATGAAAGAAAATCTTCCTGGTCCCCATTTTCAACTAAGTTCCTTACTCTCAGACTTGGAAATGTGCCTTGGGTAAATAGATGTTTTTAGGAACTGGAATATGAGTGGAAAAAGACTAGACTGCAAATAGAAGACCTAAATTACCATCCTTTAAACCTTGGACAAATCATTCCACTTATCTGTACCTGAATTCATTCACCAATGAATTATGAAGTTTACACTAAATAGCTTTGAAGCTTGCTGTTACCATTCCCTTAATTTCATGGTTTTCACATACCAGGCTTCAATCTGCCGGAAGCTTGCAGGATAATCTAGTTTTCAGAAAGATGGCACCTAAAATAGTTAATTCAGGAAAGTCAAGGCATCCTACTGTTCACTCAGTGGACAAATATTGTATACTGCCTCTAGATGTTCCCTAGGTAATGATGGATGATGATAACATTACTCTTTTTTAAATTTTCCTGTATCCTACAAATCGTATGCTTTGTTGACAGATTTTCCTATCTGTGCCAAGGATGAGTGTTTCAGAGACCAATTCATTTTAATTAGAGAATTCTGACAGCACATAGTCCAATATAGTGTATTGGTTATTTGCAGGTACAAACATTCATTGTAACATCATTGACATGAAAACAAAAACACTAGTACACCTGGAATTAGTGAGATTCAGAAAATATATTATTGGTCATATGGAAGACAATAAATATCAAAATGCTGCTTTGTAGACATTTCTCACCTAGCATTGTATGCAAGAAGACATTTTTATGTATTAGAAAAAAGGCAAATGATCTCATCTTCTGAGATACATTGTCTATTTTAATAGTTAAGAGTCAAACTATGTTTACTAAAGATAGATTAGAGTCTAAACAGGGTGGGGCAACAAATTTGAAATAGATATTTATTTTTTTCTGATCATTGTCTTCAACTGCACTCTGTCAAATTTTTCTTTCTCTTAATGATACAGAAGTATTTCCGAGGATTAGCCAAAGTCTCCTTTTGGTAGTTAAAACACAACCCACTCCCTTAGGGAGCATTTTTAGAGAATAGGATCTGCCCTTCTACCTCCTCTCTCTCCTTTTGTTTCTTCTTTCTCCTCTGGTGGGTGGATTCCTGGGAAATCGGTGGAAAAGATCAAGTATCCCTTACATAATCAAGACCTTGTAGAGAATCTCTACATGGGTATTCATTTGCGGTTCTGAGGAGCACATGCTAAGTCCTAAGAGAGATACATTTCCTGATGTAGAGGATGTCCTCTATGGCTTAGCTTCTCATCACTCACTTCTAATCCTGGGTAGTACAGAGAGACTTCAAAAGGTTTGTGAAAAACTGGAATTAAAAGGTAATTAAAAAATAAATGTGTAGACTATTTCTCAATATACGCTCCATCAAGTTTAAGACACAGTTGTAAGTGATCATATCAACCATTTAGCCCATCCATGAAGAACTGAGAGTCCTGAGAATTTAGCCATGTCAATGCAGTTTTGTTTACATTACTAACTGAAGAAAATTGGGTGCCCTTTAAAGATATTTTTAACATTGGGGGGAAAAAAGTCAGAAGATGCCAAATCAGGAATATAAAGTAGATGCCTAATAAATTCCCATTGAAACTCTTGCAAAATTGCCCTTGTTTCATGAGAGGAATGAACAGGAGCACTGTCATGGTGGAGGAGAACTCTCTGGTGAAGTTTTCCCAGGCATTTTTCTGCCAAGCTGTGACTTTTTCAGAACACACTGTCCTACTAAGCAGATGTTATCATTCTTTCACCTCCTAGGAAGTCAATAAGCAAAATTCCTTGAACATCCCAGAAAACTATTGCCATGACCTTTGCTCTTGAATGGTCTGCTTTTGCTTTGATTAGACCACATCCACCTCTTCATAGCCATTGCTTTGTGTTTTGTTTTCAAGATTAAGCCATGTTTCATCTCCTGTTATAATTCGTTGAAGAAATGTTTCAAGAGCTTGATTCACTTATTTAAAATTTCCAGTGAGGGCTCTGCTCTTGTCTGAAGTTGACCTGGGTTCACAATGGTCTTGGCACCCCATTGGGTGGAAAGTTTGCTCAACTTTTTCAGTCAGGATTGTGTAAGCTGAACCAACTGAGATGTCTATGGTGTTGGGTGTTGTTTCTGCTGTTGATCATTGGTTCTCTTCAAGTAAGGTACAAATAAGATTAATTTTCTCAACGAAAATTGATGTGCATGTTCTGTGGCTGTGGGCTTCATTTTCAAACATTGTCTTAAAATGAATTATTCATACAGAAACTGCTAATTTCTTTGGGGCATTGTTCCCATAAACTTTTCATAAAGTATCATTGATTTCACCATTTTTCCACCCAAGTATCCCCATGAATTTGATGTTTTTTCTTGCTTCAATTTTAGCAGAATTCATGTTTCTGATAGGAGCTCTTTTCAAAGTGATGTCTTATCCTTCTTAGTAACTCTAACTGGTACAAGTTTATTTTGGAGCAACAAATTTAAAATCTATGCATTTTTTCGAATATACATTTTCCATTATATTTTCAAAGACCCCTTCAATATACAAAGACTCTTTGCCATTGGGGCATCTTCCAGTGGAAGAGATGTCTTTTGGATGGGATATATACGGGTCATATTAAGTCTATTTAAGCTTGCTGTATTAAGTTGGTACAAGGGAAATTCACTTCGTACACCTCTGGTACAATACTAATATGAGTGCATGGGTGCTTTCTCTTTGTCCTACAGATTCTCTCCAATTCCTTTTTTTTCTGCTCAAACTAGCCAATAGTCAGATCAGCTAGAACTATGCCTCAGCAAATGTTTACCTGGGGAATGAGATGCAGTCTTTGGTAGGCACCATCAATCTCTACAAAGAGTTGGACATTGAAACACACCTTCCTAAAAGAGGGAGAAAATAAAATGTTGTAACACTCTCTCTCCCATTATTGAAATCACACAGCTAAGTAAATTTTCTCTAAATTCCTCATCTTCTCTAAAGATAAGCTGAAGGAAGATGACATGCATGGCACTTGACTTCTTTTAGAATGATGTGTGCATGGGACTTGTTTTCAGGGTTGTGGTTTTGGTTTTCATCT
Source organism: Mandrillus leucophaeus (assembly GCF_000951045.1). Taxonomy (NCBI): domain Eukaryota; kingdom Metazoa; phylum Chordata; class Mammalia; order Primates; family Cercopithecidae; genus Mandrillus; species Mandrillus leucophaeus. The sequence goes on along the minus strand of NW_012103076.1, from coordinate 2,833,041 downwards.
GAGTGGAAATTTCCATACAATATCATTCTAGCTAATCTGGATTTCTGCTGTATTAATAATAGTCTTACTGTTCTGAAAAATTCTTTGTTCTTGAACTGGCCAAATAATAGATTCATGAATAATTTGAGATTTCAACTGATATTAGATAATATAAATACAAAAATGTTTATTTGCTTTAAGTATGAGCAATTTTACCCACCATTGCTTTGCTATTGTTTGTGAAAATATCAAGACAACAAAAATGGTAAATATTATCTTAGTATTATAATAAAAGTAGGGATCTTATCTACACTTAGGACAGGTACCTTATACATTGATCTGGCCAAGTGTAGTTATGACAAACAAACTTAAGGATTAACAACCAGAGCATCTAATTATTTAGGGTTGTATTTAGCATTTCACTTATGGTTGGGTGATTAAACAAGATCAGAATTCACATCAATGTCGAATAGTCAATGGTCCCCAGGTTGTACTGCACACTTTTAGGGGAAAACAGTAAACAACCTCTAGAAGAGTACAAAAATAGTTCCAACATTTCAGAGAACATAGGTCCATCAAAAATTTTCCAATACCATATATGACAAAGTTCATGAAGAAATGTTACAGAAAGTATGTATCATCCTTATTTAGACCAAAAAGATAGAATGTGGAAAGAGATAAGTCATTTAAATCCAATAGGTGGGTAAAATAATGCCAACCAAAAAGAGGAAATTATTCCCAGGCAGGTCAGTTTCCCCACCTGGGATATACTATACTTACTGCTTTTATATTTGTAAAGGACACATCCATCGAATCCTAGTATTCAAAACTCAAGGCAGGCAGGGAATTCTCTCCACCCTTATTGTTGACTTTATTTTTTCCCTTTCTTTTGCTTCTGCTTTTATGGGTTTCAGTCATTTTTATTCATTTCAACAGCAGGTGTGAAATAGTAGGCTGTCATCTGCCTTTTTGTAGTGCTGCGGGCCAAAATTATAAATGGGTTGACATTAATGGCAGTCCAGAATTTAGTGCTGTATTGGTAGATGGTATTGAAAATGTTTTGATATGACAGATGAAATGCCTGCAAGTGAAACTTCAGTTTGACTTTAGCTGGCTACATCTGGCAGAGATTTTTTTTTTTTAATGTTTTGTTGTTGGTGCCTAGTTTTGAAGGCATTTCTTCATCTTTATATTCCATTCTTCTTTCTCTCTTTTCTCTGATGTTGAATCCTCTGTCTTTTTCTTTGCCTTCAAACTTCAGCGTAAGAGCTAATAGCACATGAGAGTGGTCTCACTCAGCTTGAAAAAGAGTAGGGCTTGAGTAAGAACTCAACTCCTTATTCCTTGTCAACCCTTAAGAAGGAAATGTCCAAGGCATTCAGAGATCTTCTCTGGTCCTAGTGCAGATCCTACTCCTCACGGTCACAGACACATAGGATCTGGTTAAAGTAATTATCAGGGGAGCTCTGGCAGGTAGAATTGCCTAAGCCCAGCTGTGTAGATTGCTTTGCTGAAAAATAACAATGTTCCAAAGTTTAAATAAGTTTGCAAAATGCTGGTTAAAGATGAACGAATTTCTTTTCTGAAGAACTCCTCAGAGCCTTTGAAAAGTGATTTTCATTGCATGTTTTCTTTCAGTCACTTTGGCCCCTAGACTATTACTTCTTGGGGTCTCTTAATTTTACTTCTCAACGGAAAGACTTGCTCTGTTAGACCAGATGAATGTTGACCTTATGTAAAAAGGTAACGTCCCCATATTACTTTTCTCAATAGGCTCACACATAAAAAATGTTTTTTATTTTTTTTAAACCTTCTTGTGAACTCTGTCTTGTTCACTCATGCTTTTCTCAGTTGCATAAAGTAGGCTCTGGTCCTAGGGTTCCTCCAGTGCAAATTTGCTATTGTCTTTAAGTTGTTAAAAACTTGAGTTTGAAGAGTCACAGAAAAGCTCTCATTTTTGAAAATTTACGAAGACAGTTCATTCCATCCTTTTTTTTTTCGGAGATGGAGTCTTGCTCTGCCACCCAGGCTGGAGTGCAGTGGCATGAACTCGGCTCACTGTAACCTCTGTCTCCCAGGTTCAAGCAATTTTCCTGCCTCAGCCTCTTTACTAGCTGTGATTACAGGTGCATGCCACCATGCCCAGTTAATTTTTGTATTTTAGTAGAGATGGGGTTTCACCATGGTGGTCAGGCTGGTCTCAAACTCCTGACTTCAGGTGATCCACCCGCCTTGGCCTCCCAAACTGCTGGGATTACAGGCGTAACCCACCACACCTGGCCCATCCCATTTGTTAAAATGGGAAAGATATTTGCTTTTAGTTTTCAAAATGTCTCTTTAAAGATTTATGCTGTTATTTTATCTAAAATATCTGAGAACTTTTTCCTGAGATTGTAAACAGAATAAATCTTTACATCCAAAAGTTCAATCTTTTTCCTTTAAATATTTTTAGATTTTGTTTCAAAAACATTTGAAAATTACTCAGATTAACTCAGTTCTTATAGCCAACATAGGTCACATGGAGTACAACGAAACTATTTTACAAGAGAAGAAAAATACAATGTGGATGTTTAGACATTAAATGCAGCACTCACTCCCTTGAGAGGGGATTTTAGGTGGGGTAAGGAGGGTGGAGGCAGTATGAAAATGTCAGCACATCACCTGATAAAATAAGGAACAAAGGGCTATGTGTGGCTAGGCACAGTGGCTCACGCCTGTAATCCCAGCACTTTGGGAGGCTGAGGTGGGCGGATCACCTGAGGTCGGGAGTTCAAGACCAGCCTGATCAACAGAGAAACCCCGTCTCTACTAAAAATACAAAATTAGTCAGGCATGGTGGCACATACCTGTAATCTCAGCTACTCATGAGGCTGAGACAGGAGAACTGCTTGAACCTGGGAGGTAGAGGTTGTGGTGAGCCGAGATCACGCCATTGCACTCCAGCCTGGGCACAAAAGCGAAACTCTGTCTCAAAAAAAAAAAAAAAAAAAAAAAAAAAAAAAAAAAAAAAAAAAGCTATGTGTAGTGTTGTGACAGTTCTGAGAACAATCAGTTTATTCTGCATGTGAAAGAAGGGAATTCATGGAGATGGCATTTGGGTTGGGCCCTGAGAATGAGTAGGCATGGTCTGATTATAGGAGGACATTTCAGGCATGAGAAAACAGCATAAACAAAATGAAGCCTAGAGGCATGAAGATCTATGATATGTCTGGAGAATTTCAAGCAGTCCAGGTAGGGTGAAGCGCAGTGTATACAGGTAAAATTGGGATGAGCTACAAATTCCCAGGCTTAAAACTTTGTTTCAGTTCAGAATCTGAAGGCAATGAATTGCTGATGGGATTGAACTTTATTTTGCAGGTGAAGTTAAGCTAAAATGAGTGTGGAAGCAGACAGGTCTTATTTGCAGATGCATGTCTGACTGAGGGAATCTTAAATGAAAGCAATGAAAAGGGAGTTAAGATGAACTCTGTTGGAACCAGAACAAGAGATTGAGGGTTTTTTTGGATTATTGCAAAACATGAACTTACTTATTTGTTAAATAAGAATAGCTGTTAACGGCATTATATTCTCTTTTATCTTGAGATATTTTCCTGCAGTTTTCCCATATTTTATATACAAGCTCTATAAAATTTTAGTTCTAATATGATATATTTGTATTGGACATTTTGGAAGGCTTGCATAAATTGAAGCACTATCTTGGGGTTCATGATGTCAGAAACATCAAATATATTTCAGAATTTTTCAATGTAGTTGATTCCTGTCATAAGGAACTAAAATACCATAAGACACAGGTAAAATAACTGGGTAAGATATCTGAGAATTAGCATCTCTGAATTGTGGGCAGAAATCACATTTGGAAAGTATATTGCTTGTGAAAATTATATAATGTTCTCTCCAATTACCATGGAGTGGGAAAGAACAGGATTGGAAGAATGAAGAAAATGAACCAATGTTGCAATGGAAAAACTAACATTTGTCATCAAAATGTAGTGTTATGAAGTTGGGCATCTTTCAGCTAACCCAGTTTTTTTGTTGTCGTTGTTGGTTTTTGAGACGGAGTCTAGCTCTGCCATCAGGCTGGAGTGCAGTAGCACAATCTTGGCTCACTGCAACCTCCAACTCCTGTGTTCAAGTGGTTCTTTTTTATAGAGGAAAACTATAAAGGTAATGAAGAGAGAAGAGACCACAGTCTGATATCAGTTGAGATCTGGGGCAAAATTCATTATCTGCTTCTATTAAATTACTTGACAGTTGCTTCTTAGTCAGTGCTGGTGTTGTTAATTGGTGCTTGTGTGAACTTTTTGGGATTGGCATTTTCATGAAATTATAACTCAATGTCAAGAGTAACATTAAATATTGAGAGTTCTATGAAAAAATGGAGTGAAAGACAAACTGATTTGCATTATCCTCAAGGCTTCACACACACAAAAATAACTTCTGGGCTGAGTTTTAAAATGTGAATTAAGTTTGCTGAATGGACGAAACAAGGGAATTGTGCTTTCTTAAAGACGTGATGTGATATATTCCAAGAAAGGTGTATGATGACTATGGAACAACTAAGCAAAGAGTGGTGGAAACTACCTAAGAAATTAGGGAGGAACCACTTCATGAGTAGCCATGTATGCCGACCTAGAGAATTAGACTGTTTCTTTGGAAGCCGCAGGATGGCATTAGAGATTTTAACCAGGGATATGACATGAAAAAAAAAAAAGACTACATGAACATGGAACAGTTGTATAAGACTATATGAACACTAACTTCAAATAGAGCATTATAATTTACCCAGTAGAATCTTCTCCCATTTCAAGCCTATTACTGAGGAAAACAAGTATATAGAGTGCAGAGTCTATGAGTCCTTGGAGGAAAACAAATTTTAAAAAATCTCTCTAAAAATCTACATAATAATCCTCCCATACATTAAACTTAATCATTTACATAAGTTTAGTACATACATACACAAATTCAACCATGTTCTCTTGAGTGTATACCATATGATGTGTACTTTGTGAAACAACAGCAATAAACCAGTGATCATGATACAGTTCAGATATTTGTCCCTGCCCAAATCTCATGTTGAGATGTAATCCTCAATACTGGAGGTGGGGCCTGGTCAGAGGTGTTTGGATCATGGAGGTAGATCCCTCATGAATGGCTTGGGCCATCTTTTTGGTGGTGAGACCTTACTCTGAGTTCACTTGAGATCTGGTTCTTTAAAAAGATGTGGCACCTCCCCTGCCATCTCTCTGACTCATGCTTTTGCTATGTGAAGTGTCTGCTCCCACTTTGCCTTCTACCATAAATAAAAGCTTTCTGAAGTTTCCCTAGAGACAGATGCCTCCATGCTTCCTGTATAGCCTGCAGAACCATGAGCCCATTAAACGTCTTTTCTTATAAGTTACCCAGTCTCAGGTCTTTCTTTATAGCAATGCCAGAACAGCCCAACACAGAAAATACAGTTTTTGCCACTAACAAGTTTCAACTTATTAAGGCAACCATGTAGGTGAATAAGAAATTTCCAACCCAATGTAGTAAGTACTGTAGTATGGATGACTAAAGGGGGTTCCAGGAGAGCCACACATCCTTGATCTCTGTATTTGGAGAAGACAGGAACTGGCAAAAGGAGACATGTTGAAGGAAGCTTATCCTAAAAGTTTAGTAATGCAAATATATTACAAAATAAAAGTAAAACATGTATTAATTTTCAAGAGCTGTCATAGGGAAATACCACAGAATGGGTGACTTAAACAACAGAAACATGTTTTCTCACAGTTCTGGAAGCTAAAATTCCAAGTCAAGGTGTCTGTGGGGCTGGTTTCTCCTGAGCCCAATCTCCTTGGTTTGCAGATGGATGACTTCTCGCTATGTCTTCACGCAGTCTTTCCTTTCCCCTGTATTTGCACACTGCTGACATCTCTCTTTTTATAAGGGCATCAAGTCCTGTAGGATTAGGGACCCATTCATATGACCTCATTTAATCTTAATTACCTCTTTTAAGGAGCTGTTTCCAAATACAGTCACATTGGGGGTTACAGCTTCAATATATGAGTTTTTAGAGAACATAATTACCTGACAGGTTCATCTTGTCCACTACCCAGAAAAGCCAATGCACTGAAAATAGCAGATTTTTGCAATAAATAGTTTACTAATTGCAGGGCTGACCACGCAGGAGGATGGGAACGGGGTGGGGGGGGCGGGGAGGAGGTGGTTTATTATTATTCATATCAGCCAAGATTAAAAGACTACTTTTTTTTGTTTAAGGATTATTTAGTAGATGGGACTAGGGAATGGGGAATGCTGATTGGTTGAGTCAAGGGTGAAAGCCCAAGTGGTTGAAGCTCTCTTCTTGCTGTTTTCATTTCCTGGGTGGGATCACAAAACTAGTTAAACCAGTTTACTGGTCTAGCTGGGCATTAGAATGCAGGGTCTAAAAAATATCTCGAACACCAATGTTAGGTTTTTACAATAGTAATGTTACCTATAGAAGTAATTGAGGAGGTTAGGAATCTTGGCCTCTGGGTACATAATCCCTGGGCCACAATTTTGAGACTCATGGCTAATTTGTTAGTTTTACAAAGGTGTTTTAGGTTTTCAAGCAAGAAGAGGGTTTGTTTTTGGGAGTGGCTATCATCTTTGTTTCAAAGTTAAACTATAAATTCCTCTGCAAGTTAGCTTGGCTTACTCCAAGAATGAACAAAGACAGTTTGGAAGTTAGAAGCATGATGGAATCAGTTGGGTAGGATTTTTTCCACTGTCATAATTTTCCTATGCTAGATATTTTCACTGTCATAATTTTGGCAAAGGTGCTTTCAGTAACACAAGTCACTCCATAACAAAAGCAATAAGAATTATTTGCATTTTTTATATTCCATTTCTTTAAAGTCTAGCTAAGTAACTGGACGGCTAAGTTGATGAAATAATTCAGGCAAAAGTGTTAATGAGTAACAAAAACGTATTGCCTAACTTCTCCTGGCAATATTTTCTAAATAAGGAGGTTCTTTGGAAACTGATATCTAATGTGAGAGTTCTCAGCTTTAGGACAAACTGAGGCAGGAGATAGATTAGGGCAATGGATGGTACCCCAAATCATACCTGCCATGTGAGCAATCACTTCTGAAGGAGTTCAAGAAACACCACTCCATACATGTCATTTACGGTATGCTGGTTACTTCAAACCGAGGGTTCTTGGGGAGCAGCAACTGCCTTTGTCTGCCTAACAGTGGATCCTCCAAAAGGAACTCAATTTTTATGAATCTTCTCCCCAGGAATCTTAATAGCAAAGATTAACTAGCTGACACCATGCCCATACTATCATCTATTTTACTGAGGGCTGCTGACTTTTTAGTCTGTATAACAAGCCAATCTTTAGTTCCTATACTTCTTCCTCTTAGCCTCCTGCAATTTGTGTCACCATCCCACCCACCTAGAAACCTCAAGGTAATTGGGTATGTCTTTATTAGCAGCATGAGAACAAACATAATTACTGAGGATCTCTGTTTAGAACCTGAGGATTGAGAATGTGTTAGTCTTTATTCAAATGAAATCATAGCCAGAAATCCAGCTGGTTAATCCATGGAAACAAGCCACTGTGACTGAGACAGAGGAGGATCCTGATATGCTTTGGCTGTGTCCCCACCCAAATCTCACCTTGAACTGTAATAATCCCCACATGCCAAGGGGGGTGGCAAGTGGAGATAATTGAATCATGGGGGTAGTTTCCCCATACTGTTCTCGTGGTAGTAAACAAAGATCCCCAGGAATTATGGATTAACCAAGGGAGGTAAACCTGCAGATGATGAAAGTGTGTTTATAGAAGTAGTTATGGAGACAAGCAGGAAGACAAGTGATTTTTTCTGTGGATTTCCCCTCCTCCTCTGGCAATTGAAAACCTGTTCATCAACCAAGGAGCAACTTAGTACTCACCTCCATTAACATCACACTTTATGGCCACAGCCTGAGTCTGCAACACAGCTTTTAACCCCCTGATCACACACAGATTGCTTAGTTTCTAACAGGAATCTTCTCTCCCCAGTTAGACATAATTTTCTGTGGACAACAGTCATATGTTTCCTTCATTAGCATTCCACTGGGTATAATACTGTGCCTGATCAGTGGCCATCCATTCATTCATCCAGGCATTTAACATGCATTTATTAGGCACTTACTATTTGGCAGGCATTTTTTTAGACTCTGGGTTTTTAGGGTTGAACAAAATGTACAAGTTTCCTGCTCTCATGAAATGTAACCAAAATTCCCAACTAATTGACACAGAAATTGCTGTAATAATGTCAGAGGTGCATCCCATAAGATTTAATGTTTTCAAATTAGAGTTAAAGTAAACAAAGAATAGCAACAGACTCCGTTTCTGATGTTTGTACAAGTCCAATTCCTGATTTTTTTCCTTTAGCACATGAGAAAACTACAGGCCCTCTCAGCGGCAGAAAAAAAAAAATCCATCACAAGGGACCTAGAGGTATGTTGGAAAGAATTCCAACCAAAGAGATTTATGAGCCAGTATAGTCACTGCTCAGAGGAGGGGAGGGGACTGCTATAGCTTAAGATGTTTAAAACCTGGCTGCAAGAGAAGCAGGAAAATGCACCATGGGGAACAATTCCCTGCCAGGTTCTGAGGGATGAAAAAATGACTTAATGGCACATTCACTGTCTTGACTTAGGTGATTTTTTCCTAGCAAGCAGACATCTTCTATAATTCCCTTTGTAAATAGACTCATAAGATATAGATGTGCCTTTCTCTTATGTGACTTATACAAACCACTATTGTTGTTGTTGTTGGCTAGCAAAGAGTTGGAAATTCATAACTGAGGAGAGAAATGGACTAGACAGAATAAACTAAAAATCACTTCATTTTCCAAGTCCCGGGTCAAATTGTGCCCAACTCCAGAGGCCAGGGGACACAATAGAGCTATAGAAACTCAGAAGTTCATAGGGTCAAAAAAATTGGAAGGGAGTTTGCAGGTTATCTGTTTGAACCTTTGACATCAGATGTCAGTGAACTGAAGTTTTTCATTAGAACAACTATGGACAGAAATATTTAAGTTGTTGGAGATGGAAGAGTTGCACTGTATTACAGGTTCCCTGGGCATCTGACACCAATCTTTCTAACATTACATCCCTAATGTGCCTTCTCTGCTCCTGCCAGAACGCCCTTTAGTGCCCCAGTACACATGTCGATATCCCAAAAAGTAGTACATATTTACAACTAAAGTGCTCTCAGCACTTCAACTGAGGCTATCCTGAGATTCAATTCAAATCCCTCCTCATTCAGAGAAAAACTAAACAAAAGAAAACACACAACAGCAGCAACAATAAACTTTCCAAGCCAAGGAGGCCAAGATTATTTGCTCATCCTTTTGAATTCCAATGAAATGCCTTGTGTGCTCCACACACTTGGACTTGGAATGCAGTGCTTTGTATTGTGGACCATCTTTATGTGGACAAACTGACCATTTTCTGTCTCTCTCTGCTGGCTTCAGCGTGGTAGGAGCTTGATAAAAACTTAAAGGATAATAGAGAGAAAGTTTTTATTAATGTTGGAGAAATTGACTGGAAATACAAAGCAGTATGAGTGAGTGTATTATGGGTTGCTCTACCAAAACTTCAGAGGACAGTCACATTTCTCTGCAGTCTACATTGTTCCAGATCATAGAAAAATACAAAGCTTTTTGGCTCATTTTTTTATAGCTGGCATAAAAAGCTGATACGGAACTTGATAAACAATGCACATGTGTTTATACACACATGCATGCACACATACATTGCACATCTGTAAACAATGGCAAAAACACTAAGCAAAATATTAGCAAATAAAATCCTATACCATATCAAAAGATTGATACATCAATGATATGGCTTGGCTCTGAGGCCTCACCCAAATCTCTCCTTGAATTTATCTCCATAATTCCCACATGTTGCGGGGAGGAACCCAGTGGAATAAAAGATGATTGAATTATGGGAGTAGTTTTCCGCATACTGTTCTCATGGTAGTGAATAAGTCTCATGAGAGCTGATGGTTTTATCAAGGGTTTTTGCTTTTGCATCTTCCTCATTCTCTTTGCCTGCTGTCATCCATGTAAGATGGGACTTGCTCCTCCTTACCTTCTGCCCTGATTGTGTGGCTTCCCCAGCCATGTGGAACTGTAAGTCCAATTAAACCTCTTTCTTTTGTAAATTGCCGAGTCTCGGGGGTATGTCTTATCAGTAGCGTGAAAACGGACTAATCCAATAATGGCCAAGGGAAGTTTTCTCCAGGTGGACAAGATGGACTTACCATTAGAAAAACAAAAAATATAATTTATCCCATCCGTAGGTCAAAGGAGAGAAATAGTATGACTTAATAGACGTGAATGCATTTCATCAAGTTGAAATCCATTTCTTATTAAAACCAATAAAGTGAAAAGAATTTCAGAATAAATTATGAAGATAAATCTTTTCCGAATCACATACACCTTGTTTGATTACACCACTCTAGAGGCATTCAATAAATTCTGAAACAAAACAGACACCCGCCGTCACTGCTATTATTCAAGAAGTTTCTAAAGTTCTAACTGATGAAACAGGGTAATAAAAACAGATATAAACATTACAAAGAGAGACAAAATATCATTACTTA
>NW_012103076.1:2817145-2821380 GCF_000951045.1 Mandrillus leucophaeus | reverse complement strand
GCGTATAGGCAAGGGGTTCATTCCACAAATGGTTGTCTTACCATGAATTAAGAATGATTGATATCTTAAGAATTAGTGATATGAAAATTGTCTATATGTTCTTCAATAAAATTGGAAGTAGCAGAACTGTATAAATAACAGGCCATTTGTTTTGTTAGAATTTTTCCACATGTATATATTCATATATGCGTAAGTTTCTTAAAGATTATAGTTAACACATACAGCTAGATCTGTGAAATTATTGCAATTATGAATGTCTTTATTTACTTTATACTGTTAAAAACATTACTTGTAGAATATATATGTATGTTTTTTTTTTCAGAGAAGTGATTCTAGACAAAAGTTTTAAAACAAAACACATTACTTTTGTGAAACTTTATAAAACCCTTCTCCAAACCACCTCTTTCCTCTTCGTGATGATTAATAATTGAGTGTCAACTTGATTGGATTGAAGGATGCAAAGTATTGTTCCTAGGAGTTTCTGTGAGGGTGTTACCAAAGGAGATCAACATTTGCGTCAGTGGACTGGGGAAACACCCTCAATCTGGGTGGGGACCATCTAATCAGCTGCCAGTGCAGCTAGAATAAAAGCAGACAGAGGAATGGGGACCGTCCAGACCTGCTCAGTCTTCTGGCCTCCATCTTTCGCCAGTGCTGGATGCTTCCTGCCCTGGAATATTGGACTCCACGTTTTTCAGCTTTTGGGCTCTTGGACTTACACAAGTGATTTTTCCAGGGGCTCTTGGGCCTTTGGCCGCAGACTGAAGGCTATACCTGTTGGTTTCCCTACTTTTGAGGATTTGGGACTCAGATTGGCTTCCTTGCTCCTCAGCTTGCAGAGGGCCTATTGTGGGACTTCACCTTGTGATTGTGTGAGCCAATACTCCTTAACAAACTCCCTTTCGAATATATATCTATCCTATTAGTCCCATCCCTCTAGAGAACTCTGACTAATACACTTCTCCAGTCTTTGTGAGGTTTCAAAGGCTTAGTCCTGACCCTAGGCACAGGGATCTGCAACCCAAGTGCCAGACAGTTATGTTACCACAGCCACTACAAATAACCTACTACAAATTTATAGTATTAACTACGAAGAGTGGATGTACCCACACAAGCTCATCTTCATTATTCTAGAAATTAGTTAGAACATGGTTTCTACTCACAGGATAAATGGGTCACTTGCTTCATCTTTGAATCACAAAGTACAGTTTGCACTATAAGAGACTCTAGGCCAACCATCCATCCAGACAACAGGAACAGTGGCCAGGCACTGCCATACATTCAGAGTTCCTAAAAATGTGTCAATGTTTATTTTAAAATCAAAAGGAGAAATCAAATATGATAACACTAACAATGTTCAATTATATATCAGCCTAAGTTATATCTGTCTTTATACCAACACTGTTATGAAAAGCAAAAACTAAAATAATTTTTTAATTGAGGGAGGATACTTAAGTAGGAAGACTGTTTTGAGTCCTTAAAGTCATAATGCAGTCCTGATGGCTCATAATCTGAGTCCGATGCTGAGCTTCCAGAGGGCTTCAAAGCTGTGTGACAAAGGATGCTGTATTAGTCTGTTTTCACACTGCTGATAAAGACATACCCAAGTCCGGGCAATTTACAAAAAAAAAGGTTTAACAGACATGGTTCCACATGGCTGGGGAAGCCTTACAATCACGGCGGAAGACTAGGAGGAGCAAGTCACTTCTTACATGGACGGAAGCAGGCAAAGAGAGGGAATTTGTGCAGGGGAACTCCTCTTTAATAAAACCATCAGATCTCATGAGACTTATTCACTATCAGGAGAACAGCATGGGAAAGACTTGCCCCCATGATTCAATTACCTCCCACCAGGTCCCTTCCACAACATGTGATGTGGGAATTCAAGATGAGATTTGTATGGGGACATAGCCACACCATATCAGATGCCATTCCTTCTGGAAAGTCCAACACAGTTACTTCCTTAGCAGATCTGTCAACTCCCATATTCTTTTCACTGGAGCCTGAGAACAGCCTTGGAATCATTCTCAGAACTTATTGTTGGAAGCCACTAACAAACCCTACTTGTATACCACAAAATAAAGTTTTAATTTGCCTGTTTTAGGGACAAGAAACAGGCTAATAGGGATCTAATAAGGCCAAGATTTGTTTGGTTTTGTTGTTTTTGTTTGTCTTGGTGCTGGCTGCTTAGGATTTTGAGAAATTAGAGGTAAAAATGCTGTTTTGGGCTGAGAACAACGAGTTTTAAAGAAAAGTCAAGAAAAGTGAATTATTATCTAATAAATTATATGTACAGTGCAGTCCCACACAATTTAGGTTCAACTGCTAAAGACCAAATAACATAAGATAGTTTCAAAGTTCTATTTGGAAGTGGGAGATATCAAAAGAAAAATTTATATATAAACACACACACACACACACACACATTAATTGTTCAATAGGGGTACAAAATGTGTGTATTGTTTCCCTGTGTTTACACTGTTTACATTCTAGGTGTCACTGTAAAGTGTATTTCATACTGTGGGCCATGATCAAACAAAGTTCTAAAGCCATTGCCAAAAGCATTATCCGGAGAAGACCCCATTCAATCTCAGGCCTTTGTTCTGCCCAGAGGAAGAAAAGGCAGACAAGGAGAGTAGGGGAGAGGAGGAGATAAATGGAAAATGTCAGACTCTTCTGAGCAAAACATCTGTTTACAAAAAAACATATATATAATCCAATGCCATTTTTCTTAAGAATAACACCAAAGCAGACCCTGGAACGACACTGACATCCGTGGCCTAAGTGTCCCCTATAACTTTCTGTTAAGTCTGAAAGAAGAGGAATAAAAGCTCCACGAGACACTTCAGTTTCATTATGTTCCCTGCAGCCTAAAAAGCAATGATAAGTGGCATCAAGGCCTCTAAAGAAATCTGAACAATCACGAAAGCTTCCAGAATGTTTACTGTGAAGCAAGGAACATGTATTTTTCTCCACGTGAAAACAACAACGAAAAGTCATCATTCCCAAATCTGAACACACGGATCAGGAAAAGCCTTCAGCTAATCGTGCAGTTCTCCTCGGGAAGATGGTGTGGTGTGATGAGGACAAACCCTCACCTTCTCCGAAAACACCTGCTTTGCTTCACACCAACTCCCATGTTGCACATAAAAAGCTTAGGGGGTGTGTGTGTGTGTGTGAGATTCTCCTATTCAAAATACATCTGTGATAATCTCCTTGGAATTCCCGTTTAGGCTTAATAGTTTGTTTATACGATAATGTAGTTCCTATATCTGGATTGTAAACTTCCAGTGAGAAGTGGCTATGTCCTCTCTCTAATGAATGACATTGTAGTGTCGAGGCTCAAGGAAACAGTGTTGAATCAATGAAGGAATGAATGAGATTTTTAAAACTACCGTAAGAATTATTTTTGGCCTTTTGTTATGTTAGCTAAGTCCAATTAAATTCTCTTCTGGTCTCATTTTTCTGAAAATGGAGAGTAATATTTGACAATATCTAGTCTCTGTATACTGCAGAATATTAGGGGCCTCATTCCACACAACGTGGAAACTTCTGTGCTTCCCATATGATTGGGGGTAGAGTATAACGACATTTGAAACTGACTGAAAAATAGCATGATTTTGCAAAGTGTAGCCTGTGGATAGGTTTCATTCATATTACCTGGGACGTTTGTTACAATGGTGCCAGGGCTCTGTATTTGTAACAGGTAGCCTAGAGGATTGTTAAACATATTAATGTATTATATTAGAACACAATCTAGGGACAGGCTAGACAGCACTGAGTCTAAAAAAGAAATGGCAGAATGAGAGGGGGCAGTGGATTGAGTTTAAACTACACATGCATGGTTCTCTAAGGTGTAATTAACTTATTTTAACACAAATAGATGGGGGAAGGGCCCGTGGTGAGCCCGGGAGTGTTGTACCTGTGTCCAGTTTGACAAAGTTCCCTTAGTATTTGGGACAGCCCAAGGAATAAATTCCTGAGTGTTTGAGAAAAAGCACGAGCTTTGGAGTCAGACTGGTTACTTGTACATAGCCTGTTGGGCCTTGTCTCCACAGTCAAGATTCTAATACCTGCCTTAGAAGGTGATAGTGAGAATTCTATTAGTCTCTGAAAAGTGTCTGGCAAATACTTGGAGCGCCTGCTTTCATGTCTACTTACATGTACATTTACTTATTCATTTATCTGGATATATTATCAATAATAAAAATTGGAATACAAATTATAGTTAATAC
>NW_012103076.1:2789297-2817095 GCF_000951045.1 Mandrillus leucophaeus | reverse complement strand
TAGGGGAGAGGAGGAGATAAATGGAAAATGTCAGACTCTTCTGAGCAAAACATCTGTTTACAAAAAAACATATATATAATCCAATGCCATTTTTCTTAAGAATAACACCAAAGCAGACCCTGGAACGACACTGACATCCGTGGCCTAAGTGTCCCCTATAACTTTCTGTTAAGTCTGAAAGAAGAGGAATAAAAGCTCCACGAGACACTTCAGTTTCATTATGTTCCCTGCAGCCTAAAAAGCAATGATAAGTGGCATCAAGGCCTCTAAAGAAATCTGAACAATCACGAAAGCTTCCAGAATGTTTACTGTGAAGCAAGGAACATGTATTTTTCTCCACGTGAAAATAACAACGAAAAGTCATCATTCCCAAATCTGAACACACGGATCAGGAAAAGCCTTCAGCTAATCGTGCAGTTCTCCTCGGGAAGATGGTGTGGTGTGATGAGGACAAACCCTCACCTTCTCCGAAAACACCTGCTTTGCTTCACACCAACTCCCATGTTGCACATAAAAAGCTTAGGGGGTGTGTGTGTGTGTGTGAGATTCTCCTATTCAAAATACATCTGTGATAATCTCCTTGGAATTCCCGTTTAGGCTTAATAGTTTGTTTATACGATAATGTAGTTCCTATATCTGGATTGTAAACTTCCAGTGAGAAGTGGCTATGTCCTCTCTCTAATGAATGACATTGTAGTGTCGAGGCTCAAGGAAACAGTGTTGAATCAATGAAGGAATGAATGAGATTTTTAAAACTACCGTAAGAATTATTTTTGGCCTTTTGTTATGTTAGCTAAGTCCAATTAAATTCTCTTCTGGTCTCATTTTTCTGAAAATGGAGAGTAATATTTGACAATATCTAGTCTCTGTATACTGCAGAATATTAGGGGCCTCATTCCACACAACGTGGAAACTTCTGTGCTTCCCATATGATTGGGGGTAGAGTATAACGACATTTGAAACTGACTGAAAAATAGCATGATTTTGCAAAGTGTAGCCTGTGGATAGGTTTCATTCATATTACCTGGGACGTTTGTTACAATGGTGCCAGGGCTCTGTATTTGTAACAGGTAGCCTAGAGGATTGTTAAAAATATTAATGTATTATATTAGAACACAATCTAGGGACAGGCTAGACAACACTGAGTCTAAAAAAGAAATGGCAGAATGAGAGGGGGCAGTGGATTGAGTTTAAACTACACATGCATGGTTCTCTAAGGTGTAATTAACTTATTTTAACACAAATAGATGGGGGAAGGGCCCGTGGTGAGCCCGGGAGTGTTGTACCTGTGTCCAGTTTGACAAAGTTCCCTTAGTATTTGGGACAGCCCAAGGAATAAATTCCTGAGTGTTTGAGAAAAAGCACGAGCTTTGGAGTCAGACTGGTTACTTGTACATAGCCTGTTGGGCCTTGTCTCCACAGTCAAGATTCTAATACCTGCCTTAGAAGGTGATAGTGAGAATTCTATTAGTCTCTGAAAAGTGTCTGGCAAATACTTGGAGCGCCTGCTTTCATGTCTACTTACATGTACATTTACTTATTCATTTATCTGGATATATTATCAATAATAAAAATTGGAATACAAATTATAGTTAATACTTCAAACTATACACTGTTTACAAACATTATCTTCTTTACTTTTCATGATGTCCCAAGAGAGATATATAATCATCTTTATTTATGGATAACAAAAGTGGAAGATTGGTAGGTGATATATGTTACCGGGATTGATATCTCAGTCCTGCTAATGTGCTAGTTTTGTGTAGGGCATGAAGATGTACAAAACAAACCTTTGAAGATTTTAGGTCAGATGCAGCATATACATACATAACTAATACAAAGCAGTATTAATGGGTTCTAAGGGATACAAATAGAATGCTAGAAAAGTAATAGGGAGAAATAGGCCATTTATAAGCATGGTAATAAGGGAAGATTTCAAGAAAGCGGCACCTTTTAAATATAGCCTTGAGAAATATGTGGTCTGATGGGTAGAGATGTTGAGAGGTCCTTTTAAGGAAAGGGCAGAGCTAGAATAAGGTTGCAGAAATGGAAAAGCACGGACTTGTTAGGAGAGAAATAAATGAGGCAAAAGTAGGAATTTTATGGGCAAGAAGGCGAAGAAAAAGTAAAATGACTGACGTTGAGTAGCTACCCAGGAAATATTTATGGAATGAATACAAAGTGAGTTTGAGGCCACTTGAGAAAGTCTTGAGTGACAGGCTAGGGTTTGGGCTTTTCTGATAGGCACTGGGTAGCCATTTCAGATTTCTGAGTTGGAAATGACATGCTTAGAACACACCATAATTTTGGAAGCAATTTCAGAATAGCCAGAGAGGAGAGAGGCAGGAACAGTGATAAGTCAGAATGCAATTGTAAAATTGCAGGCAAAGGTATAGTTCAGGAACACAATGGTGCTGGGGATCATGGAAAATGAAGAATGAAGGGCAATAAAAGATTTTTCTCACAGTTAGCAAAAAACCTTATTTATATACAGAGACAAACACGCACATACACTACAGCTTCCTAACACAGGACCATATATGTTCATCCAAGACAGCAAATATATTCTCCCCTCAGGAAAGGGGACCAATGCACACCATTTATTTTTCATTTCCCATTAATTTTAATTACAGAAATGGAATGTATTATGCAACCTTTAAAATTTCATATCATGGATGCATGCTGAGAGCCCTTTCAAACTGAATTTCAAACAATTCAATTTCTAAGGTCTGTGTTAAAGGAGATAGGAAAGAACTGACGCTATCGTTTACATATCTGCATTTTAATATGAGTTTCCCTTAATGCCCTCCCGCTTGACAGATGACAGCTTTTGAAATTTTTAAATAAATACTTTTGGGGTTTGTGTCCTGGGGGAGGACCCTGTTTAGCTGGAAAGACAAGACTAAAAGCACCAGGCCTTACTGTCAGCTTTCTAACCTTCCCCAGTGTTTGCAAAGCGTTAGGCTTATTTCTGAACCAGTATTTTGGTAGGTTCCAGCTGTCATGAACTGGGAAGTGTGTTGTTCACCTTCCTTTCCCTGTTACTCAACACCTTGTCCTGCAGCACAGATTTCTCCAGCATAGACAGAAAATACAAAATGCATAAGTCCTGGTAATGATACAGAGGAAGGCCTCCATTTGCATACCCTTCATAATTCAATTTAATTTTTTTTTTGTCAAGAGTTCTGAATGCTTTGTGTTTGCTTTAATCAGAATGTTGACATTTACACTGAAGCCAATTTCTCTTTTTCTCCTCCGTGTTTTGTTTAACCATGACAAGTGACAGCAAACTGGAAAGAACAGACTTTTTAAATTGGCTCCTTGCCCGGAATGCATCATTTCTCTTGTAGCTTCCCCCCTTCCTATGCATCGCCAAGAGGAAATGTGAAAACATACTTTGCGAACACAAGAGTGAGGTGTTACTGCTTTTAGATAAAGATTTGTGTTGTATTTTAAAACTAGGTTGCTGTACAGTTTCGAGCTATTAGCAGAAGCTTATTACACCATGGCTCCAGGTCCTTGGAGAAATATGCTTAGTATATTTCAGTAATTCAAGGAAAATAGAAAATTACATGTGAAAATACTTAAAGGCAAAAAGCATCAACTCCTGAAGGCTACAGAAAGCAGTAAACAAGCATGGCACCTGCCATTAACTCTTTTCAAAAATAATTTATCTAATTGTTGCCTGTCATGTCCCAAATTGTGGAGAGAAGAACCAATGTGAAAATGAACCTGTGATATTAGTCATTCAGAAAAACAACAAGCAGTAGTGCAGCAAGCACACTGCCTCTTTAGCAGAACATGCTATTGTTGGGTTTCATGCTTGATCCCTAACAGTTCTATGAGAATGTAGATTATAATTGAATTAGAATTTGCCCATATATCAGATTCAATGGTTTAAATCAGAAATAAGTTTGTGAACCGCTTTATCAAACACAAAAGAAAAATACAGTACCAAAGACCTACACCTGGTTAGGTAGCCCTACCTGGTTAAGTAGCTCTTTGTGTCCCTTCACGGAATTTAATTCTGACTCAACAAAGAGGAAAC
Organism: Mandrillus leucophaeus; assembly: GCF_000951045.1. Taxonomy (NCBI): domain Eukaryota; kingdom Metazoa; phylum Chordata; class Mammalia; order Primates; family Cercopithecidae; genus Mandrillus; species Mandrillus leucophaeus. The sequence goes on along the minus strand of NW_012103076.1, from coordinate 2,813,047 downwards.
AAAACGACTGGGTTTCAAATAAAGCAGATGCTGGAGTCATAGATTACTCTGCTAGAATATCATCTTTAGAGTGACTGAGGTACCATCCTGCCTTCAGGCAGAAATCTCCTTTAAAACCCTTGCAAATAAATATTTTTCCTGTGTATCAGAATTCGGAAGGAAATAGATACTACAAATATCAAAGATTTACCTGAAGAGAATCAAGATGATCAAATGAGAGTGTGATGTACTCTTCCAGGTTTTTTTTTGTTTTGTGTGTTTTGTTTTTGAGATAGGGTCTCCCTCTGTCACCCAGGCTGGAGTGCAGTGATGTGATCACTGCTCACTGAAGCCTTGATTTCCTGGGGTCAGCTGATGCTCCTACCTTAGCCTCTGGAGTAATTGGGAGCACAGGTGCACACCACCAAGCCTAGCTAATTTTTTGTATTTTTTTTTGGTAGAAACGAGGTTTCACCATCTTGTCCAGACTGATCTTGAATTCATGGGCTCAAGCAATCTGCCCCCAAAGTGCTGAGATTACAGGTGTGAGTCATCATATCTGTACTCTGATCTTTCTATTGCTTAGCTACCATAGTGTTTCGCTAACTGGGGGCGTCACTAACATGGAGGATTCACTAACATGGGATCACACAATGGTCATGGCAAAGTACATAGAGAAAACATCGACAGTGATTTTCAAATTCTTAATTACTGTGAACTCAGTGTAATTGCTCTCAAATCACATTTTAACTGAAAAATTACAGAAAATAGATTTGTACCTTATAATGTAAGCATTATTGCATGAAAATATATTTTCAGTTATATTTGCACATACATTCATATGTGAATTCAGTTATGACATAAAACGCATTTCCTACTGTGGGTCAGCAGTCAAATTTTCAAAACACTAAAAATGTAAACATACCCAAATATACCTTATCTATCCGCTGTGCCTCAAAAATTCTACCATTCACCACTTTTGGGGCATGCAAATACATCGGAGAGGAAGTCTATTCCTGACAGATAAATGTAAGTTTATCAGATGCTTTTTTTTGTCCTGAGAGGTCTCTTCTAGGGGAACACAAGGGAACTTGGTACCATGGCAAAAAGATGAACAATCCCTGGTATATACGAAAAAAAATGTACATTTATTTTAAAAAATGAGTGAAGAGCATTAACATGGAAGATAGACAAGAAAAGCAAGGTAACAGAAAAAGAAAATCACCACAAATTTTACCAGCTGCTGACAGGGAATCTATTCATGTCTATGAAGGGGATGTGAGGATAGAATGGGTGGAAAGAGAAGCCATATACAATTTATCGACCTAGGATTTTGAGAGATTTGGGGCAAGAGCTGGAGTGTACTAATTTCCTAAGTCTGCCATAACAAAGTTCAACAAACTGGGTGGCTCAAAACAGAAATTTATTCTGTCACTGTTTTGGAAGCCAGAGGTCTGAAATCAAGGTGTCAGCAGGACCATGCTCTCACTGAAGGCTCTAGGGAAGATCAGTTGCATGCCTTTCTCTTAGCCTCTGGTGTTCCTGGCAGTCCTTGGAGTTCCTTAGCATTCACTGACTTGTAGACGCATCAATCCAAACTGCTTTCATTGTCAAACGGCATTCTTGTGTATTCCCTGTGTCTGTCTTTTTTCTCTTTTAATAAGGACACCAATTATACTGAATGGGAGCCCACCTGAATGATTTTATCTTAATTTGATTGCATCTAATAAGACCCTGTTTTCCAAATAAAGTCACGTTCACAGATACTAAGGGTTAAGATTTCAACATATCTCTTGGTGGGGAAATGGTATAACCCACAACAGGAAAGTGGATTGAAATTTCATATGAAACCACTTTTTTTTCCTGACATGATGAGGTAGGGGAAGAGTAGAGAAAGCTGTGTATCTATCAGCATGAAAGCCATGTTCAAGACTGAAAACAAAAAAATATTCTGGGAATGAATGTTTAGGTAATGCAAACCAAAAACAAGTAAGGCTGGACAAAAATCATTGTAATAAGTTGTTTGAAATCATATGACAACTTACAGGAAAGTAAAGAATTATGGGACAAAATCTAAAAGGAAAAAGAAACCCAGAGATGTGAGACTGATCTTTAAGGCTAATTTACCCCTAAGGGCATCTCTTAGTTCTAGAAAAAGAGCTGGTACTCCGAGAGGTCAAGAAGTTGAAAATTGTTTATGACAGATTCACTGAACTAAGGAACATTGGAATTCAAGGTGAGCCAATGGAAGCCCTGGTAACTTATACTCCTGAAGATATTCAGCTGGGATCCCTAGGACTACAACCTAGGAGTAGAAATAAAATAAATTAGCAGCTGTGGTTATTAGAGCCCAGCTTCAAATAATAATGTCTGATTAGACTAAGGTGCTTCGGGAGTTTTACTACTACCTGCTCAAAGCAAACATAACACTTTATGGAAGAAAACATAATATATGGTTTAAGTTGCCTCTGAATTTTATATGCACAGCATCTAGCAGTCAATAGAAAATAACTAGGTATAAAAATGCAAAAATGTGATTGAAAAATGAGAGAAACAATGTACAGTAGAAAAAGAACCATAAGTATTCCATACAATGGAGTTATTAGGCATATACCTTAAAGGGTTAGGCATAGTCAGTTCAAAGAGATAAAAGGACAGATGAACTTAACCAGACAGCAAGAAACCATAAAAATAGACATTCTAATGAAAATACAACTGAAATTAAGTATTCCATGGATACATAATATAGAAATATTTTACATTGTTTTATCTCTAAGAGAATGAAATACATTAGAGGCATATAAAATACAGCAAAAATTTTAACCAAAGTATCATTTGAGACCCATAGAGGAAGGAAGAGAAGTTTGAAGCAATAAAGATTGGAAATTTTCCAGATTGAGGAAACACATCAGTCTACTTATCCTAAAACTGCAACAACTATCAAGCTGGATTAATAGAATAAAATCCTACTTAGATATATCATACTAAAATGGCTGAGAGCCAAACACAAAAAAGAATATTAAAAGCAGTAGCAATGGGAAGAGAGGCCAGATTCCCTTCAGAAGAACAATAAGACCAAATAAACAAGACCAAAAGACAGCCTGTCTACGGAATAATGGAAACCAGGAAGAAAAATGGAATCATCTTCGAAGTATTCAAAGAAAAATAATTGTTAAGTTATTCAGCCAACCAAAAAAACACCCCTAAAGAATTGTTTAAGTAGAACAAATGCCCCATGTGAGATAAAGATTTTCAGACTTTAAAAAAAAAAAAAGCTCATCGAACTTTGCTATTTTACAAAAGACATGTTTAAAATATAAACACAAAGAATTATTAAAAGTAGAAAACCAGCGTGCAAATATTTAAAAAGAGAAAGGTTGTAACTGTAGTATTGTAGATAATTTTTCAAAAGCATTACTAAAAATTTGAGAGACTTTCAGTTTTAAGGAGCTTAGAAATCAGCCCTCCATCCTAACAGCAAGTAGAAATCTTAACTGAATTAGCAGACTGTTTTTAAACCCTTCAGATAAGTGAGCTCACAGGTGAAACCACTGACCCCAAATTGGAGCGAGAGAGAGACAGGTGGATACGGAGAACCACAGCTTACCCGAGCAGAAACCCACAAGCAGAAACCTCTGTGGGAATCAGTGCTGAAGTAGGAAAACCTGAATTATAATTAATGCATTGCTACAGGCTCAGTGTGGACACGTCTGAGAGGTAAAAACTTCACGAGGATCCAGTCCTAGAGGGAACGAGTTTTGGGGGGTAGGATCCAGTCCTAGATCCTGCATGCTTTTGTGAGATTTCCCTCCAGGAGCCCTACCAGGTTCTCCAGTGAATATCAGAGGAAAATCTCCTCAGGCTTCCGGCAAGGCGGGGGAAAAAGTAACGATTTTAAAATACACGAGAACATTCTGTTCTTCCTAACAAGTTCCAGCCTCAGGAGAACTTACTTTACCAAAGCCTAATCTGCTGGGGCTTTATCAGAACCTAGCCTTCCTGGGTGAAGGAAAAGACCCAACTCTAGTCAGCTGCAGCTTTGCATATGGGGAAAGGAAGTTTACTCAACCCCAGTTCCCTCTAGCCTTCCATTTGAGGAACCCTAACCATCCTGTCCTCCCTAAGGAGTGGGGGTTGGGAGGGACTGAGAAGCCCTGGTGAATTTCACAGTGCAGGGGCCACAGGCTCATCAAAAGACAGAGACCTGATCTTAAGGCCATAAAATGATTCTCCCCACCTTCCCCCCAACATTTCACCACCACATCACGGCTGGCTTATTTACAGTTCTTCCTATTACCCTGTACATAATGTCTGGCCATCAGAAAAAAAAATATATAAAATACATTAAAAGGGAAAACACAGTTTGAAGGGACTGAACGAGAAGCAGAATAGCAGATATGACAGGAAGGTTGGAATTATACCACTTTTTAAAAACTGTGATTAAAGACTAAGGTCTTTAATGGGAAAAAAAAAAGACATGGAAGAACATTAATTATGTAAACACAGAAATGGAGAGAAAGAATCAAAAAGAAATGCTAAAGATAAAAAACACTGTGGAATGGTCTGAATGTCTGTGTCTTTCCAATATTCACAGGTTCAAATCTAATACCCAAGGTAATAGTATTAAGAGGTGGACCTTTAGAAGATGATTAGGGCATGAGTGGATTGGTGCCATTATAAAAGAAGTCCAAGAGAGCTTGTTTGCCCCTCTCATCATGTGCGAACACGAGAAGGCTCCATCTATGAAGCAGAGGGTGAGCCCTCATCATACAATGAATATGCTAGTGCTTTGGCCTTCAGTTTCCAAGCCCCCAGAACTGTGACTAATAAATTACTGTTGTTTATACATTTTCCAATCTATGGTTTATAATTCTCCAGTCTTTGTTATAGAAGCTGGAATGAATCAAGACACTGTAACAAAAATGAAGAATATTTCTGGTGGACTCATTAGTAGCCTGGACATAATCGAGGAAGGAATCTCTGCACTTGAAATTATTACAAAAGAGACTTCCAAAATTGAAAAGCAAAAAGAAAAAAGGTACACACACACTGGGAATGCCAGAGAACAGTAATAGGAGAAGAAAGGAACAGAAGCAATATTGGAAGCAATCATGCTGGAGAATTTCCTCTGAATTCATGTTAGATACCAAACCACAAGTCCAAGAAGTTTGGAGAACATGGAGCATGATGATTTTCAGAAAGGCTATACCTAGGCATATTATTTTCAAGATTAGAAAATTAAGTGTACGGAAAAACTATATTGAAAGAAGCTAGAGGAGAAAAACAAAAACAAACTTGCCTACAGAGGAGCAAAAATAGACATGACGTTCAACTTCTCAAACAACACACAGATTTACAGACAAAGAATAGAAGTTTTAATAGCTCAATGTGTTTGAACAGAGCCTCACATCAATAATTGGCTGGCCACTAATCTATGCTGACTCATGCATTACACCTAGGAATCCAGACTTAAAAGTGAAAATGAAAAAAAAAAAAATAGATACACTGTTGGCTGTAGGCTCTGGGGTAAGTAGACTCCACACAATTAATCCAGGCAAGCCATTGAACACACACAAAAAACAGCAATAATAATAATCCTGAAGAGATCAATCAGCATCTGAAATTGTTTTATAAAATGTCCCCTTTTCATTGAAAATATTCTAAGATATGCAAAGAAACTGGAAAGGGTGATGCATGCAAGAAAAAGTCAATAGAAAATGATTCTAAAGGACTCAGACATTGAACTTAAAGACAAAGATCTCAAAGCAACTATTATAAATATGACCAAAGAATTATTGGGAACCACATTTAAATAATTAAAGAGAAGTGCAATGACAATGACTTGACAAAGAGAAAACACTAATAAAAGAAGAGAAGCCCAAAAATAACTGAATATGAAATCTCTAATTGAAAAATGTAATCACTAAAATTAAAAATCACTAGAGGATAACATCAGATTCAATATGGTAAAAAAAAATATACTCAGTGTAGTTGAAGATAAATCAGTATAATTTATCCACTCTGAAGAACATAGAGAAAAATTATTAAAGAAAAATAGAGACTTGAGTACCTGTGTGATATCATCAAATGTACTAACATAGTATAATGGGGGTTCCAGAACAAAAAGATGATAGAGGCAAATAATTTGAATAAATATTTGGAGAAATAATAGCTGGAAACCTCCCAAACTTGATGAAAAAATTAATCTACATAGCCAAGGAGCTCAACAAATTCTCAGTATGAAAAATACAGAGATATTCAAACCGAGCTAGATATATGATAAACTGCTGAAAACTAAAGACAAACAGAAATAAAACTTTGAAAATAGCCAAATAATATAATTAATCATACAAGTGTAATCACAATCATATTGACAGCTGACTTCTCATCAAAAACGATAGTGGACAGAAGGCTGTATGATGGCATAGTCAAAGCGTTGAAAGAAAAAGAAAAACACAAAAACTCAACCATGATTTTTATATTTAGCAAAATTTTTCTTCAAAACTGAAAGTGAAGAAATTGTCATACAAACAAGCACTGGAAGAATTTATCATTGGTAAACTTGCTTATAGAAATTCTAAAGGGTGTACCTGTGAAAAAAGAAAAATGAAGCTAGATGGTAATGAAAATCCACACAACGAAATAAAGACTTAGTAAAAGTAACTATGTAGGCAAATTTAAAAACTGTAAAAATATATTTTTTCACTTTTTCACACTTAAAATTTAAAAGAAATGCAAAAAACAATAAGTATAACTTTGAATTGTAGCACCTATAAAGATGAAATATATATAATAATGATACACATAGACAGTTACATTGAAAACAGTTTCTGTATTTTTCTGATTTAAGAAAGTATTTATTTGTGGTTGATTATGGTAAAATAAAATGCATATTTAATTTTTAGAGCAAGCAATATAAAAATTAGTCAAAAAGTAGTTTTAAAAAAACCAAAGAAGGCTGGGCATGGTGGCTCATGCCTGTAATACCAACACTTTGGGATGCTGAGGCAGGAGGGTCGCTTGACCCTAGGAGTTCAAGACTAGCCTGGGTAATGGGAAGGAGAACCTGTGTCTACAAAAAATAAAAAATATCAGCTGGAGTCGTCCCAGGCACCTGTGGTCCCAGCTACTCAGCAGGCTGAGGTGGGAGACTCACTTGATCTCAGGAGATCAAGGCTGTAGTAAGCTGTGATTATGCCACTTCATTTCAGCCTGGAAAACGGAGTGAAACCTATCTCAAAAAAAGAAAAGAAAATTATACAATAGAAAATGTCTTTTAGCACAAAAACGCAATAACATTGGAGCAGATAAATTAAGTGATATAAAACATATAGAAAACAAATAGCTAAATGGCAGATGTATATTCAGTCACATATATGATTACAATAAAAGTAAATGTAAAACACTAATACAGAGATTTTCATTATATATACGTATATACACACATATATGTATTCACACACACACACATAGAGCCAATTATGTGCTATAAACAAGCGACACTCTAAATTTAAATACACAAATAGCTTCTCTCTCATGTATCTGGTGGTTACATGTCTGTTTTTTTTTTGTCCTTGTGATAATCTATTGAAGGGTAGAATTATGTTCTTTACATTTTTCTATATGATATTGTAAACTTCTATATATATGTTATACTTTGAGAAAAAGAAGCAAAATAAAATTTTAAAACATGAAAATGCCCATTATAATTTGGAAGTTTTTCTTTCTATGTACACTTATCATATCCAACGTGTCTTCCCTGCTCACTGATGCTTCAACAGAGACAGCCATGTCTGCACATTTTATCACCATTCCTCATCCCTGCAGAAGGAATAGTCAATTCTGGGAGTTGAAGGAAGGAGAAGATACTGATATGATTCAGAAACCAGGTATGGCTGAAACAAGCTCATGAATTAATCAATGTTTCTTCTTTCTCTGTCCTAAATATTACATTTTTAAAATTCTCTTGCCATTAACTGGCTCCAGATAATTTGAGTTCTGGCTACTGGAATATGAGTGAATGTGATACAAGGCTTTTTCAAGCAAACCCTCTGAAACCTCCCATGCTCCCTTGGTGCTATTTTCCCCAGCCCGTATGTACGTGACTGGAAATATGTCAATGCTTTAAAACTGTACAATTATATATGGTAGTCACTAATTACATCCAGCTATTGGACACTGAACTATGCTAATCTGAGTTGAAACATGATGTCACGAGTAAAATATACAATAGATATTGAAGACATATAACCAAATAATACAAAATACTAAATATTTTCATATTGATGACATGTTAATAGAATACTACACATATATTTGGCCAAATAAGAAATTATTAAAACTGATTTACCTACTTTTTACTTTTTTAATGTAGCTATTAGAAAATTTACAATTACACACATGGGTCATATTATGTTTCTATTGAACAGTGTTTGTTTGGGAGGTGGTAGAGAGATACAAAATGGAAGGTCATGGTGGAGAGCTTTGCAAGAGAATGAGCCACCATAGATAAACCCATTTAATAGTTTACAAGTAAAAAAAAATATGCTAATGTGTTAAGCCGTTGAATTTATTGATTGTTACAAAACCATCCTCATCATCCTGCTGAGGTTTGGTTTTCTTTTGTTTTTGGTTGGGGAGGTGCAGTGGGAGACAGAGAGTCTCACTCGATCACCCAGGCTGTAGTGCAGTGGTGCAATCATAGCTCACTGTAACCCCAAACTCCTGGGCAAAAGTTATCTTGCTGCCTCAGCCTCCCAAATGGCTAGAACTACAGGCCTGTACCACCATGCCTGGCTATTTTTAAAAAACTTTTTTTTTTTTAGAGATGGGGTCTTACTATATTGTCCAGGCTGGTTCAAACTCCTGCCTTCAAGCATTCTTCCCACCTCAGACTCCCAGAATGCTGGGATTACACGTGTAAGGCAGAGGACCTAGCCTCTGTTATTTTAGAGCAAATTTCATTATTGATAAGAAACAGTAGAGAAAGTATACAAATCTAACTTTGCATATATAATGTATGGGTGTATTTTCACTCTACTGAGTCCTTTATAGTTTTTACAACTTTCTAAACATTTCCTATTACACTTATAATACAATTCCAAATTTGTCTTTCTAAAAAAGTAGTACCATTTTGCATACTCACCAGAAGTGTATTAACATTCCATTATTTTTTCCATTGAATTGTCTGTGCTACTTTGCCAAATACATGTGGACTATATTAATGCTTTCTAGATTACTGTAGCTAATAAGTCTTAAAATGGTATGGTGCCAGTCTTTCAAATCTATTTTTCTTCTTTAGTTTTTGTATTGCTTTTACTGCATCTTGTTTCTTTTGCATATAAATTTTAGAATTTTTTTGTCCATATATACAAAATACCTTGTGGGGTTTTGACTGGGATTGCATTGAATTTATATCTAGTTGGAGGGAATTGACTTTTAAAAAATATTGAATATTCCTATCTGTGAATATAAAATACCACTCCACTCCATTTATTTAGAATTACTTTGATTTTTTAAATCAGAATTATGTAGTTTTTCTTCACATATGTCCTGTACCTATTTTCCATTTTTGCCTATTTATTTTAGGGCATGCTAATGTAAATATTTTTATTTCTTAATTTCAAATTCTAATTCTTCTCTGCTAGTAAATGAGACAGCAATTGACTTTTTTTTTAAATTTTTTTTAGTATTATGACCTTGCTGTATGTCCTAGGATCTTGCTATAATTGTTTATTGGTTCCAAACATTTTTTTTTTGGTCAATTTTTGAGATTTTCTCCATAGACAATTACATTACCTATTAAAAAACATCTTAGAGACAGAGAATGATGCCAGCAAGGAGAGTTACCCGTGTTCATCTCCTCACAGAAACACTGATGTTAACAACTATCCATACATTAAAATGCCTTAATGAGAGCTTTAGATCCAGGTAAGTGATGAAGCACAGAAATGGAAAAAAAAAAAAATGCATTGAAGTGGGTAGAAAGAACATTTTACATTGCCTACATTACCTTTCCCCAAAGCCACCTAGCACAGCACCAAGGGAAATACCCCCTGTGTGGAGAAAGCAAAGTAAAGTGAGCATCCAAATTTGTCACAGACCCCAGTACCAGGCCTACCCACATTGAGCCCCAGGACTTGACCAGCCTGATCAGACCCAGGCTTCAGGTCTGCCCCTGTAGACTCTGGTGGCCACATGGCCCTTATGGATTCAGGCTGCAAGCTGTCACCTACAAACCCAGGCTCCAGATTGGCCCCTGGGTATTCAGTTGCAGGCCCACCCCAGTGATCCCTGGAACCAGGCCAGTACTTGTGTACCTTGATTCCTGACAGTCCCTCATAGACCCAGACGACAAAACCACTCCAGAAAGCCTGGTGCCAGACCAGCACCCAGAAATATAGATTCCAAGTCTACTTAAGTGGGTGCCAGCTCCAGACCCACTCCAATGTCAGAAAGGCCCGCATGGTCATATATTCCACAAAAGCTCTCACACGTTCAGGCTCTAGGCGTCTTCTCACGTACCCAAGCACCAGGACGGTTTTCCCACAAAGTTAGGTAGAAAGTGCAACTCAATGATGTTGCCACATTTCCCACCCAGAAATTCTGGCTAGGATGACTGATAAATGTCTTTCTCTGTTAAAGCCAGTCTGTAAAGACAAGAAAGGTGTCCATTCCTACAAATGTGTGGACACAAGCACAACAATTAAAGAATCAGAAAGACAAGAAAATCAAATGTGTGTTTAGATCAAAATAAAGCATGTAAAACTGAACCTAAATAAATGAATATCCGTAAACTGTATGACAAAATAATCACCTTAAAAAATCTCAATGAGCTACAGTAGAACACAGACAACTAAACAGAATTGGAAAAATACTACATAAAAATGATAAATTTTACAAATATATAGAAATCATAAAAAATAACTAAGTAGTAAGTCTGGAGCTGAAGAACAGAATGGTTAAACTGAAAAATTCAACAAAGAGTTTCAACAGCAGACTTGATCAAACAGACGAAAGAATAAGTAAGCTCAAAGACCGGTCATTTGAAATTACCCAGTCAGAGGGTAACTTCAAAGGAAGAAAAGAGTGAAAAAGACTGAAGAAAGTCTATGAGACTTATGGGTCACCATCAAAGGAACAAATATATGTATTATGAATGTCCCAGAAGGAGCACAGAAAGAGAACAAGGCAGAAAGCTTGTTTAAATATATAACAGAAAACTTTTTAAGTATGAGGAGGAAAATTAACAATCAGATTCATGATGCTCAAATAATTTTAAGTAGACTAAACACAAAGGTATTTACTCTGACACATTTTAATCAAAATATTAAAAATAAAGGCAAATACAATTTTGAAACCTTCAGCAAAAAAGAAAAATGACATTATATACAAAGCAACTTCTAAAAGACTATAAATGGATTTTCTTTACTGGCCAGGAAAGTGGAATGATACATTCAAAGTATTGAAAGAAAACAAACAAATGAAAAATAACAATTGCCAATCAAGAACACTGTACCAGAAATGTTTATCCTTCAGAAATGAAGGAGAGATTAAAAACCTTCCCAAACAAAAGCTGAGAGAATTCATTACCAGTAGAAATGTTACAGGGAATTCTTCAAGTTGAAAGGAAAGAACCCTAATTAGCAATACAAAAATATATGAAAGTATAAAACTCACTGTATGGTCAATCAGAATGCTCTAGTACTGTAATGATAATGTCTAATCACCTTTAACTCTAGTATAAGAGTTAAAAAGACAAAAAATATTAAAATAATTATAGCTACTATAAATCGATAATGGACACACAATATTTTAAAAAGTAAATTATGACATCAATAACATAAAATGTGGAATAAGAGGAGAAATAAATGTAGAATTTGTGTATGCAATCCAAATTATTATTTTTTAATAGATAGCTATAACTATAAAAGGTTTTATGTAAGCTTAAGTAATCACAAAAAAATACCTGTGTAGTTGCACAAAAGAGAAAGAAAAATGAATCAAAACCTATTACAAAAGTTCAATACACACCAAAATAAAACCTCCTTAAAGCATAAATCTCATAGGGCCTATAAAACCATAACACAATGGGAAAAAAAAAAGTATGTGGGTAACAACTAAATGATGAATAAAACAGTACCTCATATCTCAATATTAACATTGAATGTAAATGACCTAAATGCTTCACTTAAAAGATACAGGATGACAGAATGGATTTAAAAATCACAAACCAAATATCTGCAGTCTTCAAGAGACTCACCTAACATATAGGACTTACATAAACTTATTGAAAGGTGTGGAAAAAGATATTCCATGCAATGGAAACCAAAAGTGAGCACGAGCAGCTTTTTTTATGTCAGACAAAACAGACTTTAAAGCAACAATAGTAAGAAAAAGACAAGGGCTTTACATAATGATAAAAGTTTATCTTGTTTAATGTAGCTGTATGTGTCAGAGGCTTCAATTTCCTCTGGTATCTTTGTTTTTGTCTTCCCTGTAGTTTATGGATTTCCCTAGAAATTTCTTCTTAAATAAAGTCTGAGACTGTCAGTTTGCTGGAGGCCAGAAAGAGTGAGGGTCATGATTAACTCATTATACCACTGGAGGCTGTACGAGTAAGCAGCAAAACTGTTTCTCATAAATGCAGAATATTGGCAAACTGACAAACTGCATATGCCACCCAGAAGAAATGCTGACGGCAGTCACGACCCAGGCACAAGTGTTTCTTGTGATTAGGTACATCTGAAGCCTGTTAATAACAATATGAACCTGTGATCAATTAAGCAGCTGACCAATTGTTGCCTCAGACCAATCACCTCCTCCTCCCTGCTCTTGTTACCCAATAAATATGAAGGGCTATGGAAGCTCAGTGGCTGCCTTTGCTCGCTAGAAGCAGGGAGCTCTTTTCTTCTCCGGTTTCTCCTTCCTTTAAAACAGTTTCTTTGTCTTAAGTTATCATTTCTATGTTCCTCCCTTTGTTCCCTCTCATAATGATGGTCTCAATCTGTAACAGTAGTAACTGCTGTAATGACGGTCGCAAGAAGTAACAGTAGTAACTGCTGTAATGACAGTCTCAAGTAGTAACCGTGGTGGTCTGTCACATCAGTTCTTTTAGTTTGATCCACTGTTAAACAGATGTCCTATTAATGCAGTAATAACACGAGGGGAGAAGAAGCATTCTATAATGCTATAGTTAATTCTTGGTGTTTTAGCGGGTCTGTGCCCTTCACAAGTGCTTCTCAACTTTTTGTTCTCCCTTAAAGGAAGGCTAGGTAATGGCTGGAGTTTTCCAATTTCCCATCCTTCATCCTAGATAAGTTTTCAGGGAACTAGTTTTCTTTGCTCAGTTTGTTGAAGTTGTTACGTCGAGTTGTCTGAATTTATTTCAAAATGTTTATTTTTCTTGGATGTATTTCAAAATGATTACTTATTTCCTTCCACCGACCAAACTTGAGGACTTTTCTCTAATCCTTACTCTGAGAACCTGGTGGGACTCCTGGAGGTAAAACTCGTGAAAGTGTGTGAGGACTTCTCTCTTGGATCAGGTCCGTTGAAGTTTTTAACTCTCAAGCTATTCCACCTTCATCCTCTAGGAATTTGTCAAAGTTGCCATTTAACTATTACTAGCTATTGACATTTTCTGCTTCAGGTGGGCTGATCTGTATCTTCTGTATTCACCTACTTCTCCCTTTTTCAGGGTGACTGTTTATTCTGTGATCTCAATTCTCTGCAAGATCTAAAAAAGTCATTGCAAGGTTTTAGAATGTTTGTGCAGAAACCAGAAGCCTATAGCTTTTTAATGATGGTTCCAAGTATTATGCCATATATATATAAAACTTAGTTTTCTTGTCATTATTTCACAAATTTGGGTGAAGTATATACATCTGAACTCCCTTTATGCCTCTTTATACTCTTTTATAATTATTTTAAATATTTTCTCTACATAAACTTACAGCCACGTTGGATAGTGTTTTATTTCTAATTTAACCACTTAAGAAAAATTTAGAAAACCCAAGAGAAAAAAGCCTATTGTATCTACCCATAGTTAAAAAAGCCTATTGTATTTACCCATAGTTGTTCTTACAATTCTTTCTTTATTCCTACTCCTCCAAGTTTCACTTATTTTTATTTCCTTTCTTTCTGAGAATATTCAGTTAATCCTTTAGATTAGGTCACTTTGTGACCAATTCTTTTAATTTTTTGCTTTCCTGTAAGAATGCCTTGCCTTTTTCTTAATTCCTGAAGGAGATTTCAATTGATGTAGAATTCTGGATTAACAGTTCTTTTCTTTGGAACCTGAAAAATGTGCTGCTACTTCTTGGTCTTCTCGTTCCTCATGAGAAATTCACTGTCATGAGAAATTTACTGTCATGTGAACTATTTCCCTATAGATAAGGGACCATGATTTTCTGGCTGGCATTATATATTTTTATTCTTTAATTTTCAAAACTTGTGATGTGTCTTACATACTGGCGTGGATTTCTTTGAAATTATGCTGCTTGGGGTTCACTCAGCTTCTTTGTTTCTTGCCAAATTTGTAAACTTCATATGTAAAATATTTTCATATATTATGAAATTTTATAAATTTTCCAGCCCTGTTATATTTCTCCTCTGTTTAGGACTCCAGTTTTATGAAAGTTAAAACTTTTGTAATCCTGCGCAAGTCTTGGAGTTCTTGTTCATTTTTTCCCCAATCCTTTTCCTGTTTTTCTAATTTCTATTGCTTTATCTTTCATTTAATTGATTATTCTTCCCATCTTGTGTATTCTGTTGTCAACCCACTGAGCTTATTTTTGTATTTATTTTTGTATTTTTCAGCTCTAAATTTTCTGCTTGGTTCTTTATATCTCCTGTTTCTGTACTGACAATTTCTAGTTTTCTGTTGAGTTACTGTTTTTTTTCATTATTTCAAAGATGTTTGTAAATTGCTTGTTGAATCCATTGATAATGGCTGCTTTAAAATTGTCCAATCGTCATAGTACTTTTATTTCAGGGTTTTTTTTTTTCCCCTGTGTGTGTGAGTGTGTAACTTTCCTGGTTTTGGAATAAGTAGGTTTTTTATTAAAACCTATAATTTTTTGTGATACGTTATGAGACAATTTAACCTTTTTAACCAGTCTACTTCATCTGTTTTCTTTTTTTCCAATACCACTCAAGTAGGGGGATGGTAGTGCTACCTTATTAATCCCAGGTGGAGGTAAAGGCTAAATTCCCCACTCAGCCGGCACTGACATTTGAGGTAGCGGCCCTCATTACTGACTGCTGGGCAGGGGTGGGAATTCCAGCCGCATGTGGTCTCCATTAACAATGCATGTGGAGAAGGGGACCTATCATTAGCTCAGTGATGCAAGTGGACCTATCATAGCTCAGTGATGGTGGATGTCTTGACTCTGCTAGCCCTCCCTCTGACACATCTTATAGAGGGAGAGGGGCATATTATTAATGTTGAGTGGAGGTAAAATCCAGACTCCTCATGTAGTATCCACTGATTTTTTGGATAGTAATGGCAAGGGTGCTCATTACTATCCAGTAAGGATGAAAATCCAGGCTCCACTATTGGCCTTTTCTTACATGATCCAGTAGAAATGTTGGAGCATCTCATTAGAGTCTCGTGAGTTTGGAGGAGGTATAGGCTTCTCATTCAGATGTGGCTGATCAGGGAAGAGGTTCAGCAACATTTTATTTTTTTTTTTCCTGTGGTATTTGGCTAAAGTATAGAAGTTACTATCCCCAAATGGTCTCTTTTTAGGATTGCCTTTTGCTTGACTGTTACCTAGCGAGGACAGGCTTTTCTTGGGACTTTTTTTTTTTTTCCTGCACATGTTGTTTGAATTATCAGTGTCTTTAGCTCCAAGTCTTGGATACGTGAGGCAAAATTTTAAGTAATTAAACCAATAAAACAAAATGAAAACCCAGGGAATCGACTGGTTTTTTTTGTTAATGCTGTTATTCAAGTCCTGAGATATTTATCCATCTGCCTTAGTCTCTCCATATTTCAGAGTCATCTTATGTTTACTGTAGAAAAAACATTCCAGAGTTTTTAGTTACCTTGCATGAATAAAATTGAAAACTGTCTAGTCCCTTCTTCCAGAAGTGGAAATTCTTCTGATTTTTAAAAATTCCTCAAACCAAACTTGTTTTCATCGCATGGATTTCTGATATGCTTTCTGTCTGAAATTTCCTTTTCTACGTCCTGATGGGCATGGCCTTGGATCTCAGTTTAAATGCTGCCTTCTTGGATGACTGTCCCAGATCAAGAATCTAATTTCTCTTTTACAATGTCATTCTCTACTACATTGCACTGTTTAATTTTATTCATAGTGATAAGATATATTATTTTTAGGTTTATTTTTCTATTTTGGTATTTGTTTCCTGTCACTAGAATATAACATTTATGGAAGCAAAAGCCTGGTTCATCTCTAATTTCTGCTTTTTCATATTTTTAGAATAGGCTCTGGCACAGTAAGTATTCAATAAAGATCTGTTGAATTTGAATGAATAATACGATTGGTTTTCACCTCACATTTTTGTGGTTTAGTCCCTTATTATGCTGAAGAAGAAATGTATCTCATCCTATTGATGACAGGGGCTCCTCTTTGCCTCTCTTGATAATCCAAAGTTACTGGCAAGCAGGAGCAAAGGCCTGACTGACAGGCTCATGGCTTTGTGGTTACATCCTGAGGATAATTAACTCTTCTAGGCCAGCTGTGACCCCTACTGAGAGTCAGCCTGTGCCCAACATGTTGACAGAATTGGTCCCAAATGAGGCCACTCCACTTGAGTCCCTGGAGTGACTCCTGAGATTTGAATGAACCTAAGGCCCTGCCAAATATAAGAACCAAGGCAGAACTTAGGGACCAATTGATTCCTCAGAGAGCTTTGCAAATGATTTGAGAATTTTAGAAAGCAGATCTAGTGGTCCATCTTGCCAGTTTCTTATGTGAAATGATTCCAGTAGTAATAATACAACCTTTTCTATTTCCTTCCTTTTTTCTTATTTCACTGCCTATTTCCCCATGTCTAGATTTCAACAAATAGAAACTTCATCTCTCGGCTTTAGGCTTTTTCTCACCTTTTAAAATAAAAATACTTCAGGGAAGGGGAACAGCTGGTCAGTCATTTTGATCTTACTATAATGAGTTTATTAGAGCCAGCCTGGAGAGGGAATTCTGACACCGAGCATACTGTCCCACAAACATGGCTCTCTTTTGATGCTTGCCAGTACTGGAAAAATTTTCCCCACAGGAGAATTTCTCAGGCATGCAGCAATGCAGTGACAGTAACACATGCAGATGGAAGGCATAGCATGAAAACTGAGTGACTGGATCTCAAAAGAGACTGTCACTGTGGATTGAGTTATTTTGAGGGGATGGGTGGCATAAGATCCCCAGATCCTAGGATATTTGTGTTTCACATAACAGAGGACAATATGTCTAGTGAATCCTGCTTAAAGTTCTGATATGTTATATAGCAGAATTTTAGTAACTAAATATCAAGTAATTCTATAAATAAAATATAACTGGGTAATGTAGTTAAGAATAACACAGTGAGAGAAAATTAGATTGCTTAGTCTGGGATGTCCATCTAAGGAGGTCACATTTGAGCTGAGAGCCAAGGCCATTCCTGTAAGATGAGGAAAGGAGAGTTCTAGGCAGAGAAATAGCAAATAGAAATCCATGAAGTAGAAAGCAGTTTAATTTGAGGAATCAAAAGAAGGCCAGGATATTAATACGGAGGGTAGCATTTTTCAGAGTTATATGATCTTTTAACTATCTAAAAATAACTGTAAATGAATATTTGAAGTGGTATCAGAATAGAAAATAATGTAGGAGTAAAATCTTGTTTATGAGAATATCCAATTTGGAGTTTGTGAATGTCATGTCTGATATGAACATTACAAATTTTTGTTAAAAAATAGCTAATTATGTATTTAAATGACTCCTGAACAGAAAATTCAGAATGACAGCCGAGGTTGGGAGTCACATATGCGACTGACAGTCTCTAGAAACTTAAAAACAAGTATAGATCTCTGCTTAAATCAATGAAAATGGGCAAATCCGGTTTTTATGGTGAAGAAATTATCAATAAACATAACTTTCGTCTTAAACTCACTTCTCCTTATTTTAAAGTCTTATTTCCTTGATAGGATATCCAATAAATGCTCCTAATCATCATTCTAACCTTAGACTTTGCCACAGATAGGAACCATAGATGGATTCCCAAATCACAGCAGCATAGATAGACTTGCCTCCCAGCCTTTTGATGGGGTGCTATCTCGGAACTACCTGAGCCACTTGAGTTTATAGGGAAGGAGGTGAAATAACAATGTGAAAACTCCTCTGTAATTGGCCTAACCATTGATGTATAGCTGCTGAAGGTTTTAAGCATCACTTTCCATCTTCCTAGTACGGAAGAGGAAGTAAGCAGATAAAACCTTAAATGTCATTTGTCTAACTGCATGAAGGAGCTCTTCCATCTCAAAATATTGAGGTTTTAAAAATGGCAGTTTTTCGTTCAACCATTGTGGAAGACAGTGTGATGATTCCTCAAGGATCTACAACTAGAAACACCATTTGACCCAACCATCCCATTACTGGGTATATACCCAAAAGTTTATAAATCATGCTGCAATAAAGACACATGCAACATGTTTATTGCGGCACTATTCACAATAGCAAAGACTTGGAACCAACCCAAATGTCCATCAATGATAGACTGGATTAAGAAAATGTGGAACATATATATCATGGAATACTATGCAGCCACAAAAAAGGATGAGTTCATGTCCTTTGTATAGGGACATGGATGCAGCTGGAAACCATCATTCTCAGCAAACTACTGCAAGAACAGAAAACCAAACACTGCATGTTCTCACTCATAGGTAGGACTTGAACAATGAGAACACTTGGACACAGGAAGGGGAACATCACACACCAGGGCCTGTCATGGGGTGGGGGAAGGCGGGAGGGATAGCATTAGGAGATATACCTAATGTAAATGATGAGTTAACAGGTGCAGCATACCAACATGGCACATGTATACATATGTAAGAAACCTGCACGTTGTGCACATGTACCCTAGAACTTAAAGTATAATTAAAAAATAGAAAAATTCCAGAAGCTTCAAAAACAGCAGTTTTTACATAGAGACATGCTTCTTCAACTGTTATCAGAAAATCTATGTTAGAACTTGGAAAGTGATCTGAGGTAAGGCCCATGTTCCTCCTCCATCTTCCTCTCCACCACGGAGGCTGGACAGGAAGGATTAGTCCAACCTGAGCCTCACAAGACCCATGCATCTTGTAAGTGCTATTATGATGGTGTAACAACATGGTACCTGAGAGTTTGCCAGAATCGGGGCAGGTGGTCCTTCCCAGCTACTTATCACATCCTGATGCCTATGGCAGGCACTGAAAACCATAGAGTAGAGCCCAGAGATTGAGTGGTTCAAAAGTGATGGCCCAGAAAAGAGTAGTGAAGCCAATTCTCGGCAGTTGTTCTTTCTATGGTGAGTTGCCGTGATGTTCTAGATACACTATATTGTACGATGCAGGAGACAGATTTGTATCCTTTCTCCTCTCAGCCCTGGATTTCTCCAACCCTCCCATCAGACATAATGCATTCGGAGAGGTTCCCAGAGTTGGTAGAAATGAAAGAATTACTTCCAAGTAAGACATTTAGCCAGCACCAAGTCTTAAAATAGCTAGTCTTTCTCTTCATCCAGTAGGACTTTCATAAAATGTTCAGGTTCCTAAAAACGAGTAGAGGAATATAAAGTGTACAAGGTTAGGTTGGGGGCATACAAAACATGAGCTTGACACTAGTGTGAACAAAATCTGGAATGTCAGTAAATGTCAAAAGTGAAGAGAAGCCATGTTTAGGAGGATGAAAGTCATGACAGCATCTCCTTTACCAGAGATTTCTGTGGATCAACAGGAATCATTGCCCCCAGAGCCATAAGATAACTTTCAGTGGATCTCTCTGCACAGGCGAAGCCTTCAGTCAGGCAGACTGCTATATCTACTCAGTAAGGCTTTGATCCCTATGCCAAGGCCTTTTGTCCCTGGAATGAATCAGGTCCCCTCAGTTCTCCTTATTCCAACTGACTTTGGTCTCAAATGAAGAGGGAAAATTAGAGGTGTTTTGGTTCATTTTTCTATAGGATAGCCTACTGTTTTTTTTTATTGTCAGAAAATATTCTTTGGCAAAATCTGTCCAGCTTTGAACCATCAATAGGAATGAGGGGAAATAGCCTGTTATGTAGATTATATCCCCCATATTTCTCTCTTCCATTCCCTATCAAAGGCCCAGGAAAACCAGCTCATGTGACCACAGACCCTCTCATTAACATGCACACAGCCATGAGTTTGGAAGACTTAAGTCTCCATCCATTCAAGTTATATCAACATGCCTTTTCCCTGGAGACTCCTTAGAATAGCTCCCACAGACCTCCCTCATTCTGCTTCATGTGCTCAGATGTAGGTCAAATGGTGTTTTAGCCATCAGGCATCCTTTTCTTTTACAGCCACCCTGGCTCTGCCAGATTAACGTAATAGCTGTCTTACATGGGCCTGGCAAGCTGACACGTTTTCTGATGTAAGAAAGAACCCACAGTAACCCTACAGTGGGTTTCTGGAATCAAAAAGAAATTAAGTGGCTGCTATTTCCTCTCCCTGAGAGTCAAGAAAAAAAAGATAAGACACTTGAGTATATCCAGAAATGAAAGCATATCACAGCAACAAATAGCAGAATAAAGCTGAGTGGTCTCTATCAGTCTCTTGGGTGGTAGCATGGTGTGCCTTTAGACCATGGGGTTGGGTCATGTGGCTGGCTGTGCTAACCTTAGTGCACACCCTCTGAAGCATATCTAAAATATGGAGAATAATGCCAATACATTATGCCTACATAGGTGATGGGCAGAGATCCTAGTTAACAAAGATCTCTGGCTTCAATATCAGATTCCTCTTCCATGTCATGGGGGTCAGCAGGATCTGGCTGGTGGCTGCTACTTGTGCCTTGAGGTCAGTTCAAAGTGACATAAGGATCACTTTCTCACAGCTAGGGGCATACAGAGCCAATAAGTAAGCCCAAACTCATACCATGGGAAGAGTCAAGGGTCAGAGCCCAAGAGGCTATTTATATACAGGGTCCTCGAAATAAGGAAACCATTATCTATAAAAAATATTTTGTCTCTGTGTATTAGCCTGTTCAACTTGCCATAACTAAATACCAAAGACTGGGTGGCTTAAACAACAAAATTCTATTTTCTCACAGTTCTGGAGACTGGAAAGTCCAAGATAAAAGTTTTAGCTGATGCTTTTTTACAATTTTCTTTTTCTTTTTCTTTTCTTTTATTTATTCATTTATTGAATTTTTTGAGAGAAGGTCTCATTCTGTTGCCCAGGCTGGAGTGCCATGGTGCAATCTTGGCTCCCTGCAACCTCCACCTTCCAGGCTCAAGAGATCCTTCTACATCAGCTGGAACTATAGGCATAAGCCACTATGCCCAGCAAATTCTTATTTTTTTTCTTAAATAGAAGCAAGTTCTCTCTATATTGCCCAGGCTGATCTCAAACACCTGGGCTCAAGCGATCCTCCCACTTTAGCCTCCCGAAAGTGCTGAGATTACAGGTATGAGCAACTGCACCTAGCCTAGCTGATTCTATTTCTGATGAGGGCTCTCTCACTGACTTGCTGATGGCCACCTTCTCTTTTGTCCTCACGTTGCCTTTACTTGGTGCATTGAGGAGAGATAGAGGGAGGGAGATTGAGTTCTCTGGTGTCTTTTCTTATAAGAACACTAATCCTATTGGATCAAGGCCCTACTCTTATGACCCCATGTAACCTTCATTCCTTCCTTAGAGGCTACATATCCAAATATAGCCACATTGGGGGTTAAGGCTTCAATATATGAACTTTAGGGCTACACAAATATTTAGCTTTTAACAGTATGCTTGGCAATGTGCTGTCAAATATGATGAATCCATTTTTTAAAACATGGAGGGGACAGACATTTGATTTACCCAAGTGGGAAGTCATTCAATGTTAGGCCTTCCTCCCTTTCTCTCTCCTCTTTCTCTTTCTCTTTCTCTTTCTGTCTCTCTCATCTCCTTTCCCCTTTTCTTCTTACTTTTTGAAATGGAAGTTTTTTTCTCTTTTTTTGAAAAAGAGTCTTGCTCTGTTACCCAGGCTGGGGTGCAATGGCATGATCTTGGCTCACTGCAACCTCCGCCTCCTGGGGTCAAGTGATTCTCCTGCCTCAGCCTCCCAAGTAGCTGGGACTATAGATGTACACCACCATGCCTGGCTAATATTTGTATTTTTAGTAAAGATGAGGTTTCACTATGTTGGTCAGGCTGGTCTGGAACTCCTAACTTCAAGTGATCCACCCGTCTTGGCCTCCCAAAGGGCTGGGATTACAGGTGTGAGCTACCATGCCTGGCCTAAAGCATTTCCTTTAAACATTATTTGTTAACCAGCATAATCTGGCGATGTGGTAATAGTCATTTCTGACCCACTGTGTACCACTGACTAGCACTTCACTCCTCTGGAGGTTAACTTAATATGGGTTATCAATGAATGAATACAAAAAATTAACTGGAAAGTTGAGGTAAATAAAATGATTTTACCAACTAATACATGCCGAGATATAAATGTAAAGTAGGAGGAATTATTGGCTTGAATGATCCAGATAAAAGGCGTTTCATTCCACTTTGGCTGAGACGTCATCATATCAGATTTAGATTTCAGATAAGTCATGGTCATGGTGGAGTAAATGCTATCCTTAGAGAGTATATGGTACCGACAGATGTTATTCCTTGACACCCAGTCTCTCCCATTAGGGAGAGCTACTGAGAGGCATTGATGCTGTTCTCTTCCTCCCTCACTTCAAGATCATGCCACGAGGCAAAGGCCGAGGTGTGTAATGTAAGAGGAAGTTTTGTGTGGGACTTCCAGGGAGACTGTTTAAAATGAGATGAGAGTTGGGAAACTGGCCATGTTCTCCTTTCTTTCTTATTCTTGCTGCATGAAATATGAACTTGGTGACCAGAGTTCTAGCTGCTGCGTAGGACCATGGATTGAAGCACTGCTGATGACATAGCACCAAAACACACCAACAATTTAAGCTCTGCATCCATGATGATGCCATCCTCTGAATGGCCTACCTTCTTGATGACTCTGTGAAAGAGGAGCCATTTGTGTTGCATTTTGTTAGGTTTTTTCATTAAATGTTACCAGATATAAATGTATCTGATACCCGGGGCTAGCTGAATAAGGTGGTCAATTTGATGAGTTCTGGGAAGAATCCTTAGATATGTTATTATTTTTTAATTGTTTTTGAGGCGGAATTTCACTCTTGTTGCCCAGGCCAGAGTGAAATGGCATGATCTTGGCTCACCACAACCTCCAATTCTGGAGTTCAAATGATTTTCCTGCCTCGCCCTCCCACGTAGCTGGGATTACAGTTATGCGCCACCACGCCCAGCTAATTTTGTATTTTTAGTAGAGACAGGGTTTCTCCATGTTGGCCAGGTGGGTCTTGAATTCCTGACCTCAGGTGATCTGCCCACTTCGGCCTCCCAAAGTGCTGGGATTACAGGCGTAAGCCACCGTGCCCGACCTAGATATGTTATTTGAGCCACTGTTTGGACTAAGAAGTAGTGAGCTATAATAGAAAGACCATTCGTTACTGGGATTAGATTAGGTGGCAGATTAGAAACAGAATTTAAATCTGTCTCGGTATTTACTAGCTATTTGATTTACAAAAAT
>NW_012103076.1:2782790-2784962 GCF_000951045.1 Mandrillus leucophaeus | reverse complement strand
CATTCAGCTTAAAAAATATCTTTGAGGAGGTGTTTGGTCTAAATCCAGTACATGCAGATTCTTTGAAACAATTAGCAAATGGATGAGAATACTTATGCATGTGATTGTTAGTGCCTTTCTGAAAGAACCACTATTTTAAGTAAAGGACATGAGAAGAAAGCATGAATGAATTCTTTTAAATTAGAGAGAAGTTTTTTAACTTGGCATAAAATCCAAAAGCCCATAATGCCAATACATTTGAATATATGAAAATTAGGGGGAAAATAGATGCCATGACAAAAGGCACCTGAAGTAAACCGTAGACTAAAAATATATTTATAACTCCCACTACTAAATCCAGAAAAGGCAAATTCCACTAATATTAAAAAAAAATCCTCAAATAACGGACCGATAAAAAAAAAAAATGGACAACGTATATATTATACAAAAATATAAGGGACTTCTAATGAATAAAATAAGCAGGATTCAAAATAGAGAAATGCAAACTAAAACAGCTTTGTGCTACCATGTACAGCTTTGAGCTACCATGTATAATCTGTTAAATTAGCAATGATATAATAAAAATTAAACACTACAAACTTCTCATTTTTGTTGGAGTGTTAATTGTTATAACTTATATGGAGGGAGATTCGGCAATGGCTATGAAAATTAAAAATATACTTCCTCATTGATGCAGCAATTCCATTGCCAGGATAATATCCTAGAGATGTTTGTCAAATGTGATTAATGCCATATTACTTCTAATAGGAGACGTTTGTGACAATCTTAATGTATATCAATAGGAAATAGTTAAAAAATTATGGTAGCTTTATACAAAGAAGTACACTGCAGCAGTAAAAAAAAAGATAAAATCTACATTGATGGGAATGATCTCTAAAATACCTTATTAAAGAAACGAAGTTACAAAAACACATGCAAAATATAGTCAGTAACTTCTGTGTAACATGGTAGGAAAAAAATATTTGTATATATTTTTATAGAACTTACCTGAATTTACTTGGCGTATCTCTAGAGTGATGCCCAAGAACCAGAGACTACAGGTTTTTGTGGAGACAGGAATTGGTTGACATATGAGTTCATTTGGAAGACTATTCACCATACTTCTCTTTGTGTCTTTTGAGTTTTGAACTATTTTAGTCCCTTGCATAAACAAAATCTAAATTTTAATGAAAGTTAAAAATAAAAAACAAAGATGTCATTGTTTTTAATATTTTTTAGTTAAAATTAAAAACTTAATATAAAATCCCATAATGTCAATACATTTGAATATATGCAAATTAAGAGGGAAAATATTTTCTCTAATTTCACCTACCATATTTTTCTAATGGCTATTCTGACAAATGAACAAAATACTTAAGACAGAGAGAGGTATGGGGAGCAAAAGACAACCATAAATCAGTGTTATAAGGCACTTGTTATCTTAAAAGTTAGGGGGAAATATCAAATTGTTGTCTAAGTTAAATCTAGGATTCCATTTGCCTATTTTCTGAGAAACATAGGTCCCCTGCATATGGAAATGTCCAGATTTTTTATTGCAGAGGCTAGGGAAGAGGAAGGCCAGGCATAGTTAGGACTTGGTCCCTCAATATTTCTCAGTTTGCTGGGGATCTTGAATAAGCTATTGACGTGTCCAAGTTTTTAACTTGGATCCCTAATGAGAATCTTTCATATGGGAAAAATTTAATAGAAAAAGATATACCATTTGAGGAAAGGCAACCTCTTTTTCATTTTCTTTTTCTTTAAGGGAAGATTTCATCCACTAGGATAATCGGCCAGAACTCTCTGTAACACTTTCTTCCACCCTCCCTTTATTCACTTACTCATTTATTTGTTCATTCCAGCCACCTCTCTCCTTCCCTATACCGCTGAGGTCTGGGGAATCAATACACGTAAGTTCTGGCACAGGCAAGCAAAGAACTAGAGTTCCTCTCCTTAATCTCCATATGAAACATCAATGGCCATGACATTATTGTTGTCCCACAACAAGTTTCATTTCCTACGTACCACATGAGGATGAATCAGGTTCAGTCTTCTAAGGCCATACTTACCACATCTAAATAATCATTAAATATTTGCCATTCTTACTGTCATTATTAATTATATCTACTGGGAGGGGTACAAAGAAGATACAATCCAGAGTGATGTTTTATGAGCTCCTTGGAGCAAAGTGCC
>NW_012103076.1:2779411-2781780 GCF_000951045.1 Mandrillus leucophaeus | reverse complement strand
AGCTATAATAGAAAGACCATTCGTTACTGGGATTAGATTAGGTGGCAGATTAGAAACAGAATTTAAATCTGTCTCGGTATTTACTAGCTATTTGATTTACAAAAATCTTCATTTCAGTTTATTACCTGTAAACTGGAAATAAATTCTTACCTCATGCTTTCATAAGCATAAATAGATGCCATACATAAAGCACTATCTGGAGGGTCTTGAAACGTACAGATATTTCTTAATGTAATCATCTGACTTTGGTAACTGAAGTTTAGAATCCTCTGGGCACTCTCACATCCACATATAATTGGTCCTAGGAAATATTTCCTTGTGGTAGTTAGAACAAATATAATTTTAAAAACAGTTCCAGAGTGATAAGGTAACTTGATCACTCAGTGTGGAAGTTCATTTGTACAGGGCTTTGAACCCAGGTGCTCAGGCTGCTGGCTTGGGGCTCTTTCTCCTATATCATAATGCATTTTTGAAGTCTAAGAACTAGAATGTTGTGTTATCAGTGTCAAATCCCATCTTAGTTAAATCAGGCCGACCTAGGATAGAACAAAAGGCAGACTTAAAAGTAGCTAGTGTAAGTTGGAAGTGGTGGGAGTCAGGGAAACGCCATCATTCTGGGGTTGCATTTGCTCCTGGGAAGCACTGTTGCATAGGATTCAGGACAGCTGGCCAGAAACAGAAGGCATGGGAGACAAACTGTGTCCTGACATCAACTGTTGTGCTACAATACAACTGACACTAACCACACAGAGTTAGCACCACACTCCACAGGTTTAAAGACACAGTCCCTAAGAAACACTGCCCTCCCTTCAGACACCAGTTACAAGCAGGATTTCCAGACCAGACTTACTATACTTCTGATGAACTGGCTACAAATTCAGGGATTCCCACAACCCTAAGAATTCACTAGCATGACACAAAACTCAGGAGATTGCCACGCTTATGAGTATAGTATTGTTCTAAAGAATACAAATGAGGACCAGGTAAATAAAGAGATATTGATGTGTTCACCTACCAGAAGAGCTCTAGGAATGTTCTTTGTGGTTTCATTGTAGAGGCATGATTGAATCATTTGCCCCATGAAGAACTCAACCTTCAGCCCACCTCCCCTTCCCAGAATTAGGAACAGCTCAAAGTCCTAATTTTCTACTTATGTCTTTGGTCTCTGTGATGACCAGCCCCTATTTTGAGTCATCTTATCTATTAGCATGAACTTAGTTGTGATCAAAAGGGCTCATTAACAGACACTTCTACTACTCTAGAAATTCTGAGGATATAAAGTCTCCCTCCCAGGAGCCAAGCAACAAAGGTGAAATTCTTCATTATATGTTAAGTTTAAAAAATTGAGAGAAAAGGAAACCAGATCCCTACATCTGCTGATCCCAGGCTCACTTTCAGATCAGGCAATAGGAGTGGTTTTAAGGCAACCTTGGCCTAGTGTACAGCTTTACCAAGAAGTTACAGATAAAACCAGGAAAATGTTAGTTGGAGGATTCAGTTTGGTGCGTTTTTTTTCTGTTAGATCCCATGGGCTTGAATTTGCAAACATGAGCCACCATTCTCATTGCATTGAGCTTATTTGTGCTGATTTCTTTTACTACTTTTTAATTCTTATTATGTTCTGACACTTAATAAACATTTTGTTACATTTTCACAATCACTCTAAAAAGTCAGTACAATGTAGTAAGAAAAGAATGGAACAATGCTCTGTGGTGGTATGTTACTTGTCTAAAGTCACATGGGCTGTTAATAGCAAATTTGGACCATACAAGGATGAAAATCCCACGATTTGTTTTCTCAAAGGCTTGAGTTTATCTTTCAGTTATGATTTCAGGTCAAGTTTACCTAACCTTTTGCTGTGTCGGTCTCTTATCTTTGAAATGGGATGTAATCAATTTATTGATTGCTGTGAAGCCTCTCTGATGGGGTGTGAAGTATGGGGAATATTTTGCATGGAGCTTGACATATCATAAGCTCTCAATAAACACTGGGTATTAGTTATTAACTATACAGTTAATAAAACCCACAGCAACTAAGTTCTAATGCTTCTCCTACTGCCATTAAAGAAAACCTTCACTTTTGAGGAATTAGGAGGCTGGTAAGTTCTGATTCTTTTACCTCTTTAAATAAGGAGATATTAATATCTTGTTTGATCCAATAGTTACTTCACCTTGGGTGCATTATGTCATCGAAGGGCATTAGAAAAAGTCTGTTTTGTTTTTATTTTGTTTTCTCAGACGTGAGACTTGCTGAATGAGAACTCGGACAAATCAGCTGCACATGAATTTTTCATTTTTGAAGCATTTTGAATCTCTTAATTTTCAGTTTATGCCACCTCTTCAGAGACTAATTCCAAATTCCTACCAGCC
>NW_012103076.1:2772530-2778491 GCF_000951045.1 Mandrillus leucophaeus | reverse complement strand
CAGTAAAAAAAAGATATAATCTACATTGATGGGAATGATCTCTAAAATACCTTATTAAAGAAAGGAAGTTACAAAAACACATGCAAAATATAGTCAGTAACTTCTGTGTAACATGGTAGGAAAAAAATATTTGTATATATTTTTATAGAACTTACCTGAATTTACTTGGCGTATCTCTAGAGTGATGCCCAAGAACCGGAGACTACAGGTTTTTGTGGAGACAGGAATTGGTTGGCATATGAGTTCATTTGGAAGACTATTCACCATACTTCTCTTTGTATCTTTTGAGTTTTGAACTATTTTAGTCCGTTGCATAAACAAAATCTAAATTTTAATGAAAGTTAAAAATAAACAAAGAGATGTCATTGTTTTTAATATTTTTTAGTTAAAATTAAAAACTTAATATAAAATCCCATAATGTCAATACATTTGAATATATGCAAATTAAGAGGGAAAATATTTTCTCTAATTTCATCCACCATATTTTTCTAATGGCTATTCTGACAAATGAACAAAATACTTAGAGAGAGGTATGGGGAGCAAAAGACAACCATAAATCAGTGTTATAAGGCACTTGTTATCTTAAAAGTTAGGGGGAAATATCAAATTGTTGTCTAAGTTAAATCTAGGATTCCATTTGCCTATTTTCTGAGAAACATAGGTCCCCTGCATATGGAAATGTCCAGATTTTTTATTGCAGAGGCTAGGGAAGAGGAAGGCCAGGCATAGTTAGGACTTGGTCCCTCAATATTTCTCAGTTTGCTGGGGATCTTGAATAAGCTATTGACGTGTCCAAGTTTTTAACTTGGATCCCTAATGAGAATCTTTCATATGGGAAAAATTTAATAGAAAAAGATATACCATTTGAGGAAAGGCAACCTCTTTTTCATTTTCTTTTTCTTTAAGGGAAGATTTCATCCACTAGGATAATCGGCCAGAACTCTCTGTAACACTTTCTTCCACCCTCCCTTTATTCACTTACTCATTTATTTGTTCATTCCAGCCACCTCTCTCCTTCCCTATACCGCTGAGGTCTGGGGAATCAATACACGTAAGTTCTGGCACAGGCAAGCAAAGAACTAGAGTTCCTCTCCTTAATCTCCATATGAAACATCAATGGCCATGACATTATTGTTGTCCCACAACAAGTTTCATTTCCTACGTACCACATGAGGATGAATCAGGTTCAGTCTTCTAAGGCCATACTTACCACATCTAAATAATCATTAAATATTTGCCATTCTTACTGTCATTATTAATTATATCTACTGGGAGGGGTACAAAGAAGATACAATCCAGAGTGATGTTTTATGAGCTCCTTGGAGCAAAGTGCCACATAAAAGCGAAGGAGTTGGTGATGTTGCAGAAAGACAGGATGGTAGAATTGCAAGGGAGTTGCTTTTACTCAGAGAAGTGAGGAGTGTTGGTGTTTGTATAGTGAATGAACTGGGTAAGGAGCCCTTATGAAGTTATAAACAGCCCTCTCAGCCTCTGGAGACGGTGATCAGTTTCCAATGAAACAATGGACAGGAAAGTGTTTTGCATATATTATGCCAAGTATATCACAGCATTTTAGGAGTGTTCTGGAATGATGGGTGTCACTGGTCAGGTTCCTTGGGAAATCCACTCTGAGACAGAGATTGACACATATGGTTCAGTGGTGAATACTCTTGGGAATAATACCTGTTGGAGGGAGATGAACAATGTAGGATCAGACAGAAAGAGCAGTTGGACTGAAATGCAGTAGCAGCAGAGGACCAAGCTGATTCACTGGGATCTGGGATTTGCCCTAAAGAAATAACCCAAATCAGGGCAAAGGGGCCAGGCTTTTATATCCCTTAGCATTTTGCTGTTACTGTAGATAGTTTAAAAAAAAAAAAAAAAAAGCATTCCCTAGGGAGAGGGTATGATCTTGGACAAAGCAGCTCTCTTTAGCCAGCCAAAGGCAGGTTTTGGAAAAGGGACAAGCTGAGAGCTATCTACACTAACATTCCCAACACCTGGGGAAATGAATGCTTCAGTCGTGATGGTGGGCTTCTGGTCAACATCCACAGCACCCAGTACAAATGGGGCTGAGCAGGTTAAAGATGGGGTTGTAATCATAAACTCCTGCATATATGAAAAATTCAGATCAGACTAGTTACCTTTCCCTAAGCGTAGTATGGATCCAATGCATCTCTTCTCAGAAAAAGACCATGTGACTGATCTGTGTTATTCTAACAGTCACTTCCAGAATTTTTCAGGAATCTGATAGAGGCAGATTTGTGTTTGGCACTGACATTAACCTGCATTCCTGGCACAGGTGTTCGTCTCCTCAAAAACACACCTGAGAACTCAAATAGCTCACAGTTGGAACTGCCGGCAATCTTACGTGTGATAACAAAATGGAAAGGTTCAAGCCAAGAAAAATTTAAAAAGACATACGGCATGACAGGTGATGCCTCACTCCAAGAAAGCCAAGGGAAAGTTAATCCACCCTTACCTGAGGGCATTCAAATACTAAGAAAACATATACATCGCAGCCGAGCCCTTCCCAGTCAGCAGGACCAGAAGCAAGCCTGGCCATGTGCGGGGGTGGAGGAAGTGACCAGTAATCCCTGTGACTTAGAGAGTCCATTGAAGCCCTAGGTTCCCAAAGTAGTTCCTCCAGATGTAATTTATTTCCTGAAATTTCACCATGCTCTATTTACCGCTCTGATCCTTGTTTAAAAATTTAATTACTTTCACAATTATCTGTCCTGAAAAGGTGGGGACAGGGATTCATGAGAAGTTAGTTTGTGCTAATTATGCCTGGAACTAACCATGTGACATTGAATAAGCCTCTTCTCTCTGGGACCTCGGAGTCTGTAGTTTGCTACAGTGTCTGTGATTCTGATGGCTTTGGCTTTTTGTAGCATATGTGTAGCCTCTCACTACTGCCAACTCCAGACCGTCTTTATGTGCTACCACCACTTATTTTAAAAGTTCTGATTTGGTTTTATTGCTGATGTTGGGTATCTGACAACTTTTGCATCTAAAATGTGACAAAATGTTTGGATCGTTGAGCCAGCACACCCAATTCAGGAAAACTTTTGTGCCTTTTCCAGGAAAAGTTCTCCCATTAGAGTTTGTGTGTGTGTGTGTGTGTGTATGTGTGTGTGTCTCAGGGGAAGGGAGTAGAATATGCAGATCCTGCTTCCAAGTGTGAGCTTTAGTCACATTCTCTGAAATCTGTGTGTTACTTTACAGTTCCACCAAGACAACTGATCAAGAAGCCCCCGTGCAAACAGGAGAGCTGGGAGTCTCCATGGAAACTCCACCGTTCCCAGAGTAGGGTACAGGCTTGCCCTCATCACATCTTTTCAATTCACTTTTCTCATTTGCACTTCAGTCTCCCATAGTGACTGGTATGGTTTATTTTGAATACATGGTTCAATAAATGGATGAATGGCTAAAAAGAATGAATGAGAATGAAAGACAATCAGTTTCCCAGAAGAAACCAGTGGAGATGGGATTCTAAAGAAAAGTATTTGCTGAACAGGGTTAAGGAAATCAACAAAGGATATTGAGGCTTCTAGGGACTAGTCACCGCAAGAAGCCATTGCCATGCCCCCAGCTGAAGAGCCACCTAGAAGGCACAGAGAGAGGCATAGCCACTGCCAGACCTTGATGACAAAGGAAAGCGGGGAGAGGGCAGAGGAAGACTTGCCTGGAGTCTTTCTTCTTTCTTTTTATCTTTTACTGGTTTATCCCAATGGCCAAACCCAGCTAGAAGCCAGAAGGCAAGGGGATACTCAGCATTCAGCCTTTGGAAATCAGCACCCAGCATTCTCGAGGACAGAGCAGGGAGTTATAACTGGGGATATAAATGGAGAATAGCAGCACAGAGAATACAAAACCAATTTTTTACGGAGGAAAAACTTCATTCAGGCGTAAGATCCTAGAAGAAAGAAGATTCATCAGGAGAAAGACAAAAAAAAAAAAAAATTAGTCACGTGGAGATGGTGGAGAGAGTGTCAACAAATTCTAGTTATGTGGGGTTTGGAAATAACTGGTCAGGACTGATACTGCATTTAAAGAATCTTAATTGATTTTCCTTTTGATCCAAGATTTTCTCAAGGAGTATTCTTGAGTGCCTAGTGTATTCTCCAAATGGAAAAGCTTAGAGAGTATCACCTTTTAGAGTAAAATAATTTAAAATTAAAGAATCATCATTTCCTAACTATTTTATTTGTACCAGGCACCATGCTTAGAAGACTTATGTGAATGATCTAATTTCATTCTCACAAAATCTATGAGAGATAGATTCTAATCTCTGCTTCACAGTTGAAGGAACTGAGATTAACAATGCTAGGGTGAGTTGCTCAAAGTCATACAGCTAGGAAGTGAGAAAGACAGGTCGGTTTGACCACAAAACCATTTTTTCCTCCCAGTTATGAGTTAATTACTCCACGATGCTGGTTTGGGTTTGAATCTTTTGTGACCTTTTCCTAAAATTACCCTTGAGCAACTGGATTCAACTAGATTCGTTCCTGTAACTACTGAGTAAGTTTGGATAACTCCACTAGGGGACTAAGGAGGAAATGCATGTAACTTAAGAAGATCACATATAATCAATCAATCCAGAAAGCCCATCTGGACTGTTTACCATCTAAGACTATGTAGACACATTGGTGTATCAAGGAAATACACCTGGTGTGTTAGGGCCCTTGGTTGCAAATCAAGTTAATTAGAACCTACATCTTACTATAGCTTCAAAACAGGACAGTATAATAACATACTCAGATTGTGGTAAGAGAAAGAAGCTAATGATGGGGTGTAGAAAATGCTACCCAAAAATATTACACTTTGAAAATTGAGAAAACAACAGAAGCAGGACGGGTGCTTTCACCTTCCCCCCCATCCTTCTTCCCTGAAGCAGGCCACATAGCATAGTCTGACCATTTTCCTCCCTTCTCCCTAGTAGATCCTCATGTGACGGGTGTCCTGCCCTGTACTCAGAGGGAAGAAATGTAACACAGGGATGCAAAAAAGAATCTGAACAAACAAGCCTTGCTAAGTTCACCCCACTGTATTACCTTTAGATCATACCCTTTATGATTCTCCAATCCTGCTTCTGCATGACTGTCCATAAAAAGACACAAATTTCCCTTTTCTTTTGGGTCTTCATTTCTGAAAACTCCTATGTCATATAAAACTTAAACATATTGGCCGGGCGCGGTGGCTCACGCCTGTAATCCCAGCACTTTGGGAGGCCGAGGCAGGCAGATCACGAGGTCAGGAGATCGAGACCATCCTAGGTAACACGGTGAAACCTCGTCTCTACTAAAAATACAAAAAATTAGCCGGGTGTGGTGGCGGCGCCTGTAGTCCCAGCTACTTAGGAGGTTGAGGCAGGAGAGTGGCGTGAACCCGCGGGACAGAGCTTGTAGTGAGCCGAGATCGCGCCACTGCACTCCAGCCTGGGCAACAGAGCAAGAGTCCATCTCAAAAAGAAAAAAAAAAATCTTAAGTACATTGGTATGTTTAAGTATATTTGTATGTATCTGTTTTGTTATAGATATGTCAGCCATGAACCTGTCAGTGGGGGAGAAGACAGTATTTTTTCTCCTCCGCAGTATCCAGCATTCTGGGTGAGCTTTCCAATGCTCCCAGTATCAGCATTGAGGAGAGTAGATTTCCACATGTGCTTGTGTTGTCTAGAGGGCTCTTTCTCTCCATCCATCTTTCTCTCCCTGCCCACACATAACCTCCATTGTGCTCCCTGTGTATTGCTCTATGCCTTTAGGATGAGACATATCACACTGTGTTCTAAATATTTACCTAGCGCTCTCTGCAATTAGAACATAAGCTTCTTGAAAGCACAGCCTGTGTCTTTTATTATCTTTGAATCATTTGCCCTAGCACCCTATGTTATCTTTAGAAGGCAATTATTCCTGTAATTGGATTGTGGTGATTGATTACAACACTTTGAAAAATAAA
>NW_012103076.1:2745838-2772480 GCF_000951045.1 Mandrillus leucophaeus | reverse complement strand
TTAAAGAATCATCATTTCCTAACTATTTTATTTGTACCAGGCACCATGCTTAGAAGACTTATGTGAATGATCTAATTTCATTCTCACAAAATCTATGAGAGATAGATTCTAATCTCTGCTTCACAGTTGAAGGAACTGAGATTAACAATGCTAGGGTGAGTTGCTCAAAGTCATACAGCTAGGAAGTGAGAAAGACAGGTCGGTTTGACCACAAAACCATTTTTTCCTCCCAGTTATGAGTTAATTACTCCACGATGCTGGTTTGGGTTTGAATCTTTTGTGACCTTTTCCTAAAATTACCCTTGAGCAACTGGATTCAACTAGATTTGTTCCTGTAACTACTGAGTAAGTTTGGATAACTCCACTAGGGGACTAAGGAGGAAATGCATGTAACTTAAGAAGATCACATATAATCAATAAATCCAGAAAGCCCAATATTCTGTTTACCATCTAAGACTATGTAGACACATTGGTGTATCAAGGAAATACACCTGGTGTGTTAGGGCCCTTGGTTGCAAATCAAGTTAATTAGAACCTACATCTTACTATAGCTTCAAAACAGGACAGTATAATAACATACTCAGATTGTGGTAAGAGAAAGAAGCTAATGATGGGGTGTAGAAAATGCTACCCAAAAATATTACACTTTGAAAATTGAGAAAACAACAGAAGCAGGACGGGTGCTTTCACCTTCCCCCCCATCCTTCTTCCCTGAAGCAGGCCACATAGCATAGTCTGACCATTTTCCTCCCTTCTCCCTAGTAGATCCTCATGTGACGGGTGTCCTGCCCTGTACTCAGAGGGAAGAAATGTAACACAGGGATGCAAAAAAGAATCTGAACAAACAAGCCTTGCTAAGTTCACCCCACTGTATTACCTTTAGATCATACCCTTTATGATTCTCCAATCCTGCTTCTGCATGACTGTCCATAAAAAGACACAAATTTCCCTTTTCTTTTGGGTCTTCATTTCTGAAAACTCCTATGTCATATAAAACTTAAACATATTGGCCGGGCGCGGTGGCTCACGCCTGTAATCCCAGCACTTTGGGAGGCCGAGGCAGGCAGATCACGAGGTCAGGAGATCGAGACCATCCTAGGTAACACGGTGAAACCTCGTCTCTACTAAAAATACAAAAAATTAGCCGGGTGTGGTGGCGGCGCCTGTAGTCCCAGCTACTTAGGAGGTTGAGGCAGGAGAGTGGCGTGAACCCGCGGGACAGAGCTTGTAGTGAGCCGAGATCGCGCCACTGCACTCCAGCCTGGGCAACAGAGCAAGAGTCCATCTCAAAAAGAAAAAAAAAAATCTTAAGTACATTGGTATGTTTAAGTATATTTGTATGTATCTGTTTTGTTATAGATATGTCAGCCATGAACCTGTCAGTGGGGGAGAAGACAGTATTTTTTCTCCTCCGCAGTATCCAGCATTCTGGGTGAGCTTTCCAATGCTCCCAGTATCAGCATTGAGGAGAGTAGATTTCCACATGTGCTTGTGTTGTCTAGAGGGCTCTTTCTCTCCATCCATCTTTCTCTCCCTGCCCACACATAACCTCCATTGTGCTCCCTGTGTATTGCTCTATGCCTTTAGGATGAGACATATCACACTGTGTTCTAAATATTTACCTAGCGCTCTCTGCAATTAGAACATAAGCTTCTTGAAAGCACAGCCTGTGTCTTTTATTATCTTTGAATCATTTGCCCTAGCACCCTATGTTATCTTTAGAAGGCAATTATTCCTGTAATTGGATTGTGGTGATTGATTACAACACTTTGAAAAATAAATCACTATTCGTATGTGGGTTATTATCTCTGTGACATTTAAAAGCATAGTTGAACTCCTTCAACTTTCTTTCCGGACGGGATTTTTGTGTGTCATATTATCATTTAAATGCGGAGGAGGAACTAGCTATTTCTTAGGAACATTTTGGTGAATACTCTTTGGTGAATACTCTTGTAAAAGAAAAAATCACCTTGGAGTTTAAGAGAATTCTGATTTACATACATCAGGTTTGATTCAAGCAGTGAGGATCTGTATGTGGCAGGATGGGGAAAGCTGGGAAGCACAGCTTTTGAGACTGGAATGGAATTTACTAGTATTTTAAAGTATAAATTGTATCTTTACGTGGTGAGGTCCATGTTGTGATGATGGAAAGCAAATCTGTATCTTTGTAACCAGGTTTCCATCACAATGATCTTAAAACCACTATAAAATAGAAGTGCCATGTGAAAAACATAGGAAGAAAAAAAATTACACAACTCCTCATTGTGTGAATAACTTATTTTTCTGAATTTATTCAACATCAACTTGCCTTGTATAATAACAAATATGAATGTTTCAGGGGTGAAGCTTTTTTCCTTTTTCCCTCACTATGCCTCATCAGACAATAGAAGTGAGGTGGTAGAAGGGAGAGAGACAGTAGGAAAAGTGAATTAGAAATTGTGGGGCAGTTAAAAAGGAGGCTAAAAATAACAATATTCAAGTCTGACGGAACAGATACATAACACGGTGGAAGACGATGTTTGCATTATGTTTTTCAGCAAAGACTAATACATAAGGTAATTATTCTGACTCATTCATTCAAAACATAGTTATTGAATAATCACTTGTTTGGGGCATTAGGCATAAAGAAGTAAACAGCATTTGGCATGGTCTTGTGGAGTTCATCATTAACAAGAGGGACACCTCCATTCTGGTGGGTGCTGGAGATAATTCTACAACATTGTCTGTTTAATATATTCAGCCACTTTGTGTCCTCCTACACATCTCATGAAGGATGATGTGGGACAAGAGCTAAGCTGTCACTGGGATTCATCCTGGAAGACAGGGTCCGTGCACCTAGTCAGGTGCCATAGCAGCAGTTCTCTGAATCCAAGACATGGCCTGGGGACTTCTGGGAAAACACACACATCCTGACTGTTGTTTCAGTTTAGTCTTCCTAGTTCCTCTCACATTTGAGGGGTAGGGAAACACAGTCACTATCTTTATAAAGTCATTTTTATTTATTGAAAATTTTTAATATTAATGATTGTTATAAAACTTCTACTTGATTACAAATATTACAGAATCATACACCTTTATCACAGTCCCATACACCTTTCTAAAGATATAGGAAAAGCACAGTCTTTTACCCTCAACATTTTTTCTTGTGGCTGGACCTGGAGTCTCAATCAAAAGAAAATTTTCTGAAAGGGCATACGCCTCCGAGCTTTGAGAATCCCTGATGTGCTCATGCTGACATTCTTTAGTGCGCTATTGTACCTTTTTATACTTAGCTAAGCCCACTGCCCTCTTTTCCAGTGTTTGCCCCTGGTAACATCCTGCTGAGTCCTTCCCCTTCTCCCCACTCACAGCAGCAACAGACTTCCTTCTTAAGCTTACTGACAAGCAGCTGAGACACTGGAGCTGATCCAACCCTTTCCTGCCCCTTCCAGGATCTGTTTCCAAGTTTTCCATAGTAGTCGCTGTGAGCACATACTGAGCTGGTGCCACACCTGCAAACATTTCTTTCACAGCTCACGGAGACTCCAGCCCTGCTTTCTCTCCAGCTGATGACAAACATTATAATAAGACCCTTCTGTTCACTATGTTTGACTTTACCTTGACTCTTAAAATATCCATCAAGAATTGCATTTTTTAAAAAATGATGGTGACTTGATGCCTCACTGTTCTTAAAGGTGAGTGGTTCTAAGCTAATGAAAATTGACTAATGGTAAGGAGGAGAGGGTGCAGTCAGAGCTCATTAAAACAGTGATGCATTTGAAACATGTTTCTAAGAACAATTGGTTATCTCTGTTGACAAGGAGTCAGTGCAGGGTTAATTTTCTCGTTGTCTTTGTTCTGGCTGTTCCTAGTCTCTTGATACTTCTCCAATAGGATGTAATTCCAAAGCTGTTATGCCTGATCATGTTTGTTCCCATATATATCCAATTCTTAAATTCCCCCAGAGAGGTTGATCTGAGTTTAAAGTGAAATATGGATAACTCCATCCTTTTAGCCATATTCCCTATTGCTCTCAAATTAATGTTGCTAGCTGCCAAATAACACAGACCTTGTCTGGTGGTATTATAGAATCATAGATTGTATTCTATGGGAGACCACGAGAGTCACTGCTTCCAAGAGCATCACTTTTATATAATGAGAAAACAAAGGCCTAGAGATGCCGAAGTATCTGACCAAGGTGACACAGCTACTTAGTGATACCCCCAAGGAGGCAAGTCCTCTGACCCTTAGACCAGGTCTTGACCTGTCTTATAGATTGCTCTTTCTTTCTAGGCATCTTATTTCATATCACTTTGAACTCAGTCACTTTCTCCCATAATGATGGCAGAGGGAAGGGCAAATGTCCACTTACGACTCAATTGAGAAACATTCACTTATGCCCGGCCTGACTCACATATGGAAAGAGTATTTTATTATGTGCCTAGTGCAATACAATTAAGAGCACAGTCTGTAGGACCACTGCCTGGGATTACAGACCGGTTTCATCATTTACTAAGTATATAGAGCAAAATGCTCAATTTCCCCATTTCCTCTGTAAAATGGGGGTAACAATAGTACTTCTTCATGGTTATTGTCAGGATTAAGTGAGTTAATCCATGAAAAGAGCTAAAGCAATGCTTGACAGATGGTAAGACTACATAAGAATTTATTAGAATTACTATCCGATGAAGACTTTTGCATTGAGAAGGCTATAAGTGGGAAAGGCAGAAGGAACTGAAAATATCTAAAACTTCATAATTTTTATCTCTACGCTTGCATTTATCTGCTTTGTGCTCTTCAAGTGTCATTCCTTTTCAACGAGAATGGAATCCTGGAATGCATGTTTGTTTTATTTTTGCCTGTTTATATATGCCAGGACAAGCACTGCTCTACCCTAATGTACATGCTTAGGAGATGTGTGGTGAATCAGAGACTATGGCTGGGAGAAGCCAGAAACACTTAAGTGACTTAGTCAATACAACAAAGCACTGGATAGAAAAGACTGTACTGATTTTGGGAGTACATTTCATTTTTGTTATAATAATTATAAAAATTCATTTATTCAGCAAACATTTATTATGTATTTAGAATGTGCTAGACACTCTTCCACATTGATGAATAATGGAGACCACAATCTGTGCCCTCGTAGTACATATAGTCTATTAAGGTAAGACATACAACAAAATAAATAAATTTAGACATGTGTTACAAGGTGAAAGTGTGATGGAAGCAAATAAAGAAGGAATTCTGGAGTATATGGGGAAGGGTTGGCTTAACCAAGATGCAGAAGGAAGCAGGACCTCACGGCAGAGGGGCACTTGAACAAAGTCTTGAAAGCTTACAGAGTGGATTATGCAGGTTAAAGTAAGACCCAGTGGGGAAGCCTGGGTGAAAAGCAGCTTGGTGTGGTGAAGGGACAGCAAGCAGAGTGGTGGGGACTCAGTGAATGAGGGCAAGGGTGATCAGAGCAAGGTCCAAGGGATAATGGGGGCCCAGGTCATATCACGACCCAAAGGTCATTGCTAGGCAAGTGGAATATTTGGAGCAGGCAACAACATGACATACATTTAACAAAATCACTCCAGCAGCTACTTTGAGAATATACCATGCTAAGGAGTTTTCCCACAACTTCCCATTAAATGGCCGTAACAAGCCTACAAAGTGGATTATGTTTTCTAAGAGAAAAACTGAGTTATGCCGAAAGTTTGTAGTGGCAGTTCAGGAACTCAAAACCAGGTACACTTATCTCCAAATCTGATACCCTTAACCATAAATTCTTGTTGCCTCCTAAATTCTTTTAAACCTTACCTATATTATGGCTCTAGAAGAGCTTTTACTCTTTCTATATTTTACAGCAATCTCCTTCTCTTGTTTTCTTAGTATTTGCAAATTAGAGATCTATATGTTTATTCCATGCACATGCTAAGTATATATGGAAGCCAGGCGTCTGCTCTCCAGAAAAACAGACTTAAATCACATGAGTTGATCTAGGCTATGCTGAGATTGTCCCAATGGTAATATGGGTCAATATCACAAGGACTGACTGAGGCAAAGTGAGGACTTAGGGACATATAACGTCCATCTTTTCTAGAGAGGTCAGTGCCATTTTAGAAACAGGTTGTACTCTAAAACAAGTTATTTCCTTGGAACTCAGGATCATTTTCCATTGACCTAGTGTTAGGTGCTTAGACTGGCCCAAAAAGCCTATTTAAATAACAAAGTCTCTAATGTTATAACCTGTGCCTTCATCATTGTTTCTTGAGACACAATTCTCCCTTATCCCTACAATCCATTGTAAATTGTTTTTTCTTCAAATATATTTTCTATTTTTTTCCTGTATCTAAGATGCTACAGATGTTATTATTATTACCTCTATT
The DNA here is from genome assembly GCF_000951045.1 of Mandrillus leucophaeus. Classification (NCBI taxonomy): domain Eukaryota; kingdom Metazoa; phylum Chordata; class Mammalia; order Primates; family Cercopithecidae; genus Mandrillus; species Mandrillus leucophaeus. The sequence goes on along the minus strand of NW_012103076.1, from coordinate 2,766,124 downwards.
CTTCAAAAATTCCTCATTTTTTTCTTCCAGTATCTTCCAACTTTAATTCTTCCTAAAATTTATTTCACACCAGATGATTATCTGTTGATTACAGGATTCGGTACAAATCCAGTATTAACATTCTAACCTTTCTTCTGTCTTATTATTGACTCCTCATTATATTCCAGCCAACATTAATTGTTCACTTTGTCCCTAATAAAACCACACTTTCCACTTTTATGTTTAATACAATTCCTTTTAAAAGTGTTCCTACTTCTATCAACTATTAATCTTTTCATAAACTATACTTCACAACATCTCTTTCCTTGTTTTAGTCAGGGCCGGCATATCCTGCAGACAAAAAAGTTCAGTGCCTAAACACAAGTTTATTTTTCAATCCATGAGAAGTGTGCTGTGTTCTGGGCCACTCTGCAGGGCACTGTCATTCTCTTGCTGGCACTGTGACATCAACAAGTCCTTCCATAATTGCTTTGGCAGAAAGGATCTGACAGGGGCAACTACACACTCTGGCTGGGAAGTGACACACATCAGTTCTACCTAAAACCCACTGACCAGAGCTAGCCATGTGGTTCCACCCAAATAATATGTGGGGTGGTCTCAGACATGACTGCTGTAGTGTTTTTGGAAGAAAGGAATACCAAATAGAGATTAGCACTAAAAGTTTCTATTCTATGAAGGCCTTCCATGTCTCCTTAAATGATAATAATAAAGCCATTTGTGAATATGTTTCCTACTAATAGCAAGGCAAAACCTTTTGACTGCATTTGAATTAATCTCAAGGAGGCATGTTCAGGATCATTAGAAAAGCTTCATTTTTTTCCTCAGACCTGACCAGATATGTGGTCATATCTGGTCCGAGAGATGGGAGTCCTTGTTTCTAAACTCTTTTAACACCTATTACCTAGAGATGCTCATGGCCTTAGAAACTGATAAGGGATGTCTGATCAAGACTGGGTATTCCAGGAACTCTCAAAAATAGTTTGTTAGTAAGGAGACACAGTTTCTCTCATGAGAACAAGAATGTGGTTTTCCCAATTTTTGCCTTGATTATGGATTATAAAAAAAATCTTGGTCTCTACTATATGAGGGAAAGACAGCCTTTTCTAAAGTAGAATTCCAAATATTCCTTGAAATGTCATAGAAAATAGGAAAGGTACCAGAAATAACACTCCCGAGAACAGCATCTTTAATTAGAGGCCTGCCCTGTATGGAGGACACTAAGGAGCAGCATATTTTCTTTGCCTATTCTAGAAGTTACACAACCAATTAGGTTACTTTTGGAATCTAGCCGAAGTAATTTTGGAGAAGGTTTTTTTTTTTTCTTTTAATATGAAAGAACAATGACAATACAATATGAGCCCAGATATTCCAAACAGAATTTCAAATGGAAGCTTCTTTGTCCTACTAGCACCTTGAACAGAATTCTAGATAGGGCATTCTGGTTCCCAGGGCACAAAATATTTGAGATTTGTCTTGAGTTTGGGACATTAGGCCTATGTTATAACCACCTGCCTTAGCCCTCTTCCCAGTTAGCTGAACTGTGAATCCTGAAGTCAATTTCCATCTGGAGAGAAATAATCGGGTGCAGTGTCAACGCAGTACATATGGCAAATATTCTCTTGATAGGAATTTGCCATGTGCTCTAGAAACAGTAAAGGTGGTGTTGGAGTCTACCCTGTTTCCACAGTGCTCTGACATGTTAAAGAAAAGCATGATGGCCAGGAGAAAAAAAGATATGATCACAGACTATTTAATACTAATACATTTATCTTTGCTTTCACTTTAACTGTGTTGTGTCTCATAAGGAAAAGTGGATATGACCTCTGGCAACCCATGAGACATTTTATGTCTACTCCAGTGCATTTCAAACACTTTGGGACCATAGACTTCCTTAAAGAGCTGACAAAATGGGTATGGTGGTTCACTCCTATAATCCCAGCACTTTGGAAGGCTGAGGTGGGCAAATCACTTGCGGTCAGAAGTTTGAGACGAGCCTAGCCAACATGGTGAAACACTGTCTCTACTAAAAATACAAAAAAATTAGCAGACGTGGTGGTGCATGCTTGTAATCCCAGCTACTCAGGAGGCTGAGACACAAGAACTAATTGAATCGAGGAAGTGGAGGTTGCAGTGAGTCAAGATTGTACCTGGGCAACAGAGCAAGATTTTGTCTCAAAAAAAAAAAAAAAAAAAAAAGATACGATATTGGATCTTACAGATCTTCTAATAAAATCTTAGCAGTCTTCTAAGTAAAAAGATGAAAGAATGCAAACAATTTGAATACACTTTAAAGAGGTTCACAACCATCTAAATTACCAACTGAGGTTTATGGATCTGAAATTAAAGACCTTAATATCTACCATTGCCAGTTGCTGCAATCCACCCTCATGATATTATCTCAAGGAATAAAATCTAATACTGCAAATAGTTAAAGTTAGAAAAATAAGGTCTTTATTTCTAAGACTGCTGTAAAACTCCCAGAAGAATGGAAAGGGTCACCCCCAAACATATACATTCCCCAGCTTCTCAGTACTAACACCTACCACCTGTGAACTGAGACATTTCCAGTCACTGATCCAAACTAAACTGTCTCAGGAAATCCTCTGATGGGACTTAGTTAAGTCTCCTCATTTTACTTATAACTACCGGTCTCCTAGTTCTCTTTTCAAATCTGCTTCCTTGCCAGTCAGGTCAGGGACTTGTCATCAGTGGACTTCAAATTCCAACTCTCACACCCCTCATAAGCCATTCTTTTATTTTGGTTCAGTTCATAAGGTTAGGCTTTTGCTTTGGTCTTGACATCTTTTATCATACACCTAAATTGAGCTTCGATTATTCTCCAGACCTACAGTCCAGAAATAAGATCCAGCTGACCAACCTTTCATCCAGGATATGCCAGTCAAGGTCGAATACTAACAAGCTTCTTGTTGTACCTAAACACACCTCCTGGCCTTTGCTTAGAGCTCTGTCTAGGACATCCTTCTCAGGATGTTTGGCTTATTTCTCACTTTAATCACATTCTGGGGGTAGCTAGAGGGTTAAGTCCAAGAGAATTTGAGTTCGCTTCATCCAATCCAGGCAGTCTAATTCACTTTTCTTCTATAATCTGTGTACACCCTGTCACAGCACTTGCTATGACATCTAAATGACCTGGTAAGAGTCTCTTATTCACGTCATGGTGACCTCTCATGTGCAAGAATCAACCTGTTCTTCCTTCTGTTCCCTGAACTTACCATAATACTTGGCAATTCTAGGCACTGACAGGCATCTGAACACTCCAGGCATATTTCCTATAGCCCCAGCTGTTGTACTCTATCCACTCATATATGCTCCCTGATGGTAATATCTTAATGAGTGATGGAGATGTGAGCCTTTATATACCTTTTGTGGTTACCTTATCCTTTAGAGAACATCTCTACCACTTAAGAAGCTGCCATAACAATGAATAATTCAAAGTGGCTGCCTTGAGTGTATGATGGAAAATTCTCAGAAGAAAGAGGAGCTCTGATTGGTCAACTGTGTCACCTGTCGTCTCTAAAGTATGACATGGCAAGCCATATGCCACCATTTATCTTCTCACAAAAATGAAAAAGTTTTATGATAATCTCAGCACAGGTTTTCTGTTCATCTACCTTTTGCTTCTGTGAGTCATCCAAACTATCCTGTGCAAGAACTATCTTGAGTCAGGACATGAGTGAAACAGCATCCCTGCTGGCAGAATCAAAGGCAGAACTTGGTTATGCCACAGATGTGAAAAGAAACCACTAGATCCCTACTATTCTGTTATTCTCTTACAAACAATAGACTTGTCTCCATAAACTACTTTTGATCATCATCAGGGAGTGCTATGGTTTGAATGTGTTCCCCAAAGTTTATGTGCTTAATACCAATGCAACATTGTTGAGACATTGTTGAGAGGTGGCACCTGTAAAAGGGGATTAGGCCACACCCTCCTGAATAAATTAATGCCATTATCATGGGAATGGTTTTCTGATAAAAATGAGTTTGCCCCAACCCCCACCCCCACCCCTCGCTTTTTCTCCTGCACACACACTCTGGCTCCACCTTCTACCATGAGATGACAGCAGGAAGGTCCTCACCAGATATGGACCCCTTGATTGTGAACTTCCTGACTTCCAGAATTATATGAAGTGAATTTATTTTCTTAAGTTATTCAGTCTCGGGCGTTCTGTTATAGGAGCAGAAAATTGACTAAGAAAGGGAGGAATGGGTGTTGACAGGGCCGTCCCTGCACTGCACAGTTCAGGGGTGAAATTTGTGAATCCCTGACTCACAGTAAATCCCCAGAACTGCACAGTGTAGTTTCAGGAGGTATCATTTTACAAATGTGGTAATTAAAAAGATTTTCCTGATTAGCTGCTTTAATATACAGCCTATATGGAAAAAGAATATCAGTTAGGGACTTCAGATACCCTAGATAAGAAGCTTGTCATAGGAACTATTTCTCATTTTTCTCATTTTCCTCCACACTCTTTGGGAAACTAACCTCATCCCATTATATCAAACCAACTATCAGAAGGTCAATAGGATTTAAAAATATTTTCCATGCACAGATCACTAGCCCAGGTGCTCTGAGTATCTTTTCAAAAACAAGGTATGTGGTTCTTAGAAATAACTTATAGTCTTGTTAGAAAGTTGCTAGATCCAAATAAAACCATTACTATAACATATGGCAACATACAGTAAAATTGTAATTTTTGTGGCACAGACTCTTAGTGCTATGGAAACTCCAAGTAAGAAAGAGACAACATGATGGAAAATTCCAGAAAACAAAGCAGTGCATTATCTGCAAGTGGAATCCTTGAAATGGAGTCTTGAGCTCCATGGTGAGATTTCAAAGGCATATGGCCCTACATAACTGGTTCAAATTCTGGCTCTTGTCTGAAACCTTAAATGAAGAACATAACTTTCTAAGTTCCATTTTTATCTAAAAAATGGTTCCAATAATAATATATTATAGATTTGCTGTGAAAATAAATGGTTTAGCAAATGCAGTTGCCCCTTGGTATCCATGGGGATTTGGTTGCAGATCCTCTCACAGACACCAAAATCTGCAGATGCCTGATTTTGGTGTCAAGTGCCTGATGTGAAATGGCATGGTATATGCAGATAACATCTGTGCACATCCTCCCATATACTTTAATCCCTAGACTATTTATAATACCTAATACAATGTAAATGCTGTGTAAATTGTTGTTACACAGTATTGTTTAGGGAATGATGACCAGAAAGAGTCTATAAGCTCAGTATACACATAATTTTTTGAGTATCTTTTTTTTACTACAGTTGGCTGAATCCATGAATGCAGAGCTCACAAATAGGGAAAGTTGAATGTAAGAGGTTTATAGCATCGTTTCTGATGGATAGTTGATGTTTAGTCAAAGTAGTACAGTTTCTCTTCTTTTCCTTCCTTCCTTCTTTCCTTCCTTCCTTCTTTCCTTCCTTCCTTCTTTCCTTCCTTCCTTCTTTCCTTCCTTCCTTCTTTCCTTCCTTCCTTTTTCTCTCTTTTTCTCTTCTTTGCTTCTTTCTCTCTCCCTCTTTCCTTCCTTCTCTCTCCCCCTCTTTCCTTCTCTCTTTCCTTCTCTTTCCCACGCTCGCTCACTCCCGCGTGCTTGCTCCCTCCCTCTTTCACCTGTGGAAAACAGTTCCATTAGTCGGGGGATACACAAAGGTGTAGAAAAACATTAACTTATATTGACAAGGAAGTGCGATTGTTGTTAGTATCTCTTTTCTTCATAGCAGAAGACATGGTAAGAGGGACTAGTACACTGCACTGAACACCCAAAGGGTGCAACACCATAGGGATTCAAAATGATGTGGACAGAGGGAGAATACTGACTTTCCAGTCTTGCCTGTGGCCAACATTTCTTAGAGAATGGATGGTGGTTGGGTAGAAATGAAGTTGGAATCATTTCCACCAAAGCTTAGAAGTAGACAGAAGACTAGAGTTTCTGTTAAAAATAACACTGAGCCAAAATACATAAACAATAGAAAGACAACTAAAAGCCCTAACTCTGGACATCCCACTTAAGTTCCTAAAATGAATATTCATCCATTTGACATGAGAGGATGGGTTGTGGGGCAGGTTGGTGTATTAACAAAATTTAAAATTTCACTGTAAGGTTGGATAGCCCGCCCAATATATTTACCAAGACAGCTCATGAATAATTCATTTAAAATGGGAGTGAAAAACACTAGAAATCTCATCTTAGGAAAAAATTTAAAAGTATAATAGCCCTTAAAGAGAAAGGATGGAATGAAGGGAGAGAAGGAGGGATGGATGGATGGATGGAGTGAGGAAGGAAGAGAGAAATGTTATTCTAGGCAATAAAAATTCCAATTTAGTTGTAAATTTTCCTCTCAAACTCAACATAGTAAATTTAGAGAACTTTGTCTAAGGATTGTGTGCAAGCCAATAAACATCTTTGACCATAGAAGGAATTCCTGTCCTTCCACCAACAAATCCGATTAATTTTACATACAATCAAACGCAAGCAAGGAGCGAGCATCTCCATTGGCCTATGACAGTCTGTATATACTACAGTCAGTGCTCCAGTTGCCACAGTTGGATGCCTCTGTTTTCTCCAATACTTGGGAAACTCCCTCCCGAGTATTGAAGGAAACAATGATGTATAGACACATAAAGGAGGAAACACTCTTGTTGGAAAATCTCGCCTGGCCTAAACCAATAAGCAACTGTTAGAATGTGCCATTTCCCTCTCCTACTTTGGCAATGGTGATATTTCTCAATCAGAAGTTAAAATTCTTGGCATCTTTGTAGCGGTTACTTGGGAGATGACTTTGAGTGGCACACTCATTGATAATACAAATAATGTCTCACGGGAGGAACACCCACCTGGGTTAGCCTGGATCTACAAATATCATAGAGGCTGAGAGGGCTGGAATGGGACAGGGACCTTCTTGTCCTTACATAAAGTCAAGATAGTGAGGAAGAGAGAAGAGGAGATTGATCTTCTTGATATGTTCTTTTCGATTGTCTGTGTTTAGCTACTCTTTATGACTTATCCATCAACAGACTACCTACTCTATGATGAGCATGATGCCACTCTTTGGGATACAGAGTCTATTTCAAGTAATCTGTTCTCTGACCTCCTAAATATATAGATAAATAGATATAGATATATTCACCTGTTCCAATGTATGGTTGAGAAAATGTGGAAATGGTAACCATATCACATTGCAAGAGTGCCTTCCTAGTGTAGATGGTATTGTCCTTTCTGTACAAAAACTGACTGACTGATTGCTACAGAAGTATCTCCAAACCACATTTTTGGAAACAGGAGGGCAGTTATAACAAACATGGCAAGTGATTGAAGGGAGATTTGACATATAATATCTGATTAGTTAGGAACTGACTATTGCACTGGAGTAACTATAACTTTAGTTACCATAACTTTCAATTTTATGAATGGAGACAATGAAGCACTTGAGAGGCATAGTTATTAAATCAGTTATTAAAATTCTGGTTTTTTTCCTGTAACAACAAAAGGTGACTGTACTTCCTTTAAACAAGTCCAAATTGCAGAGAACTGAAAACATGGCCATAGAACAAAACTGATTACTACTATGGTCTTGATCCAAATCGCATCAAAATAAATTTAATTCTAGTCTCTAACAATTTGATTTAATTTGGCACATAAGTGGCTTTGTCACTTTTGTGATTTTAACAAACGCTAATTACAATTTTGTAGATAGTGAATGATAATGGAAAGTTATAATGTTTTATCATTTTATTAAATATATTATGAAATTCTCTATTTTTAAACTTCCAATTCTATTTCTGCAATCCTGGAAAATGGTTCAAATTTTGTACTTCTACTTCCCATCCCACAAAAATAATACAATGCATCTTGGGGCCAATATATCCTCAGAAAATGTGAAATACAACTCAGATCTAGGTTGTAATTCACTATTATCCAGCCCACTTTATACATGAGACTTTTCTAATGTATATTAATATCCCAAGATCATTCAGCTATGTAAAAAAATATTAACAGCTTAGACTTATATTGAGATTATGTGCCAGATAATAGTCTTAGAATTTTACCATGTAATTTTCATAACACTGTTATGAAATAGATACTGACATTATTGGTATTTTTATGTGTGAGGAAAGAGACACAGAAGAGTTAAGTAACATTACCAAGGTCACACAGCTTCTAACTGCCAGCGCTCAGAGACAAACCTGGACCGCCTGGCTCTAGAGTCTGTTTTACAATGGCTTCACTATTTGTTAAAATGAAAATTAATGTCATAATTTGCTGCATTATCATACTCATTTTCAGTATAGTTTTCTTTAGGAAAGAATTTGTTACAGGTAAATTGAGTCAGCTTTCAAATAACCTGTAAATTGAACTCCTTGGTTCATAAGCTAACCTTTCCAGAGCAATTGAGATAAATTCAGTTTATTACCCCTTATTGCATCTTCCTATCCTCAAATCATCTGTTTTATTTTGTAAAATATTGCCATAATTTTTTTGGTAAAATTTTCTTAGGCTTCTTGCCTTTGTTAATGTCTCCTGGTATATATTCCAGAGGTGGGGATTAATTTCTACATTAGCCTACATAAACCATAACCTAGGTGATAAACAAATAAAAGGGTGCATGTGATTAAATTTCAAAATGATCAGCACAATAAGAGACTTTCCTGTTCAGAAACAGAAGAGGTGACATAACTGGTATTCCTTAAGGATGCTTCCTGGTGAAATCCAGACTTACACAGAATCCTGAAAGGTAGGTAGTATCTGGAATTGAGAAGAGAGAACATGCTGGATTTAGAGATCTGATCCAAGTTGTGCAGATCCTTCTTCCTGGACATTCATGTGACACCGAGGCTGCAGAAGCTGAGGTTGGCTCCTGAAAAGCAGTGAATGACGGTAATCTGTGCTCTCTGCCTCCTTCCCTGAACACCTATTTCTCTCCACAACACAGCCTAGAGTTGTATCATGCACGTTCTTCTTACCTACAGTTGGCTTGCATTTTAGCTCAAACAATGCTGTTAACCTACCTCTGGGCCTCGTTGTCAAAATGAACATAAATAAATGAGTCCTGGGCCACAGGAATGAGAGCTCCTTGACACACTGAACAAAGCAAGGTAGTAATTCTTTTGAATTTGTTCTGGGCATAGGCAGTAGGAATGGTGAATGCATCCTGCTTGGATTGCTCCTATAGGCAATCAAAGCCCACATCTTTAAATGCTGAGATAATTGGATAACTGCAGAACGTGGAAGCTGAAGCCATATCGAATGCATGTGGGGGAATGCTGTGTTTTCTCTATTACTAAGAGGCCTTGAACCATCTTGAAGAGGGATCTACATATCAGATGATTTTTCTGAAACATTTCCATGATATGCTGATGTTTCCAGTGGTCCATTGTTTTTCATATTATCCCTTGATTTTGACCAAGGTCCTTTTAGATACTCTGGGTGCTGGCAGCTTCATTTATTATAATAATTTATGTGTTTAATTTTTCTTTTTAAATGAGCCCTGTGGCTCTGCAACTGGTGCATACAGTATTGATAAATACGATTAATATAGGGTCCACTTTCTGGAACAAGATTAAACAAAACAAGAAAAGTAACACTAAGTCAACTAAAAGCAGCTGGCTGGACTCTGCATTTAGCTATTTATGACCAACTGGGGCTTTGTTGCCCTTGTTCAATGGATGTGTGAAGTAGGTCTATGAGGCTGAAGGGACCTTTGAGTTTCAGTTGGCCCAGGTCTGCATTTTTAGATAGGTGTATGTCTATCCAAGAGGAATGTTCTGGAGTTCCAGCCATGCAGATAAGGTAAACACTTTAGCTAGAACTGACATTTCTTTAGCTGCCAATCAATATTTTATACTCCATACCTTTATGGGAATGAGAGCACGGTGGTGGGTCAATGGAATTACTTATGTATTATTATCCTTACTTTTGAGATGCTTGAAATTTAGAATGTAAAATATGGTAGGAATAGAATGTCTACTCCCCTCTATGACCAAAACCCAACAGGACAAGATAGCAATATTAGTTGTGCCCAGAAGGACTGGTAAAGTCATTTTACATGCTGAAAGGACTGTAGATACTATCCTGCAGAAGGCAAAGAGCAGGTGAGGAAGAGCTCTTATTAACTGTTTTGGTGCAGTATAAATAAAACTCAAGACCCTGTTCAACCAGCCTCCCAAGTATGGATAGGCTTTTTTTTTTTTTTTTCTTGAACCAGAAACATCTATTTCAAAATTTCAAAATTACCTGGGTCAAAACAAGCTAAAAATGACCTGGGTCAACCCCATAAGGAGTACAGGGACCATTCTGTGACAGGTCAGGGGAAATATGGAAAGAACAGAAGAAGGAGGGAGAAAGGGTGGGTAGCATTGAGAGTCAGGGAAATAACACTCTTTATCTTCATCAATCTGATTTCCTATAATATCTGGTCATCTTCAAGGGAGAAAACATCACAGAAAGCCTTGAAGTGTGTATAATCAAATGTCAACATGCAGCTAATGCTTCACGAGTGTATTTAGTAGATAAAAAGAACACTTACCATGCCATCATGGACGACCATGAAAAGCATATTAGTAGCCTTGCAAAAATAAAAATACATAAATAACAAACAACATTTTTATAAACAGCTGACACTGACATTTGTTAAGCAGATCAATCTACTTCAAAAATAAACCTCTATACCTAATAGTTGAATCCTTTAGAAAGAGGGTACATATTGTTTCCACCTGTAGATATAAATAATGAGAGTTGTAATAAGTTACTAACACTGACTAGTTTAAAAGGCAGGTAGAACTTACTTTTCTTGACCAATGAGCTTTCCACTATACCACAATGATGAGCTAATAAGACCTGCAGGGGTAATTTAATGAAACGAGAACAATTTGACCTGGCAAATGGAAAAAGAGTGGCAGAGATTCATAAGGGATACTGACTCATTTCCTATAAAATTATAAAGTGACCCTCCATTACAGTAAGAAAATTTTGACCAGATAGAAGGAAGTACTTTCCAGAAGTAAGAATATACCATTAGCTTATGCCACAGAAACATATTTTATGTAATGGAAATGGTTCTGTAATCGTCTATGTGGAGTAGTTAAATCTAATGTTGTCTAAAAATGAGGTAAAGAACTGGTTGATCTCACCAGGTACTAACCAGCTCTGTGAGCTGGAAAAAATGGAAACATGTGACCTTCATGAAAATCCCTGTTTCTTTTCCTACTTCTCATTGGCAATGGGACCCTGGGGGACTGGGGCACATGTTGTTCCAGCAGAGGCCATGCTGATGACATTTCCATGGATTTTTTTCTCTTTCTCAAAGAATCAAAGATACAAGTGCTGGAAAAGACCTATTGCTCCCTTCTTCTGTTACCCAGGGGTTTGGCGGAATTGCTTCCAAAGTTCTTTCCTGCAATGTCCAGTCAGGTTTTAAATAAATCCAGGACATGGAATATCCTTCTGGGCCTCTGGAGAGATTTTTGTAATGTAATCCATCTTCTATTTAGGATATTTGTTTCTCAAAAAAAGCTTATTACAAAAGACAAACCATTCCATTCCTCTAATTCCTCCTGAATTGGTCAATAAACTCTTACTACCACTAAAAGAACCTAATTATATTGAAGGCTTTGTCAACTACCCAGGTGGCAAATGGAGTTTTGTCCATTTTGAATTTTCAACTATTGGATTCAGATGGCTTACTTGTCACCATTTCTCTCAGACATTTGGATTCCTACAACATAATAAATACCAAATAGTCACTCTTGAGTTGCAACCCGGATGGAGTGTCTGAAGTAAGAGGGGAGATAAGCTGCACTTAGCGCCAACTCCATTCTCAGTTTTCAGGTAATGCCACACTGAAGATTCCACCTTTTTACGCCCACAGTAACTACAGTTGTTGATGAAAACCTGCGTTTCTTGAAATAAATATTTTTTTATAAGTAAAAGGAACAAAATCAGTCCTTTAACTTCTTTGTGCTCAAATAAACCTAGCTGATCAGCATGACCTGTTCGGATGTCTCTGTGTGTGTGCCTGTGTACTTATAGTCAAATATAGTTCTATATTTTGTTTCTTACTGAAGGAACGGTTGAATAGAACTATCTGGTTTAAAGGATGAGCTTGACTGATTACTGTAATTCATAGGGCCTTAATTAGCTGCACAAACCATTAGCTACAATTAGACTATTATAAAACACTTGATGCGCTATGTCAACCATGGGGCCTCATTTATTCTTGTGGCAGGGATCAGGAGTGGGGAGGGCAGGCACACTATACCGCCAAGCATGCTAATAAAGAATGATTTTTGATTTAAGATGTTGCCGATAGTGCCTCAAAATTAATCTCAATAGCTGTCTAATTTGTGTCAGTGGATGGTATATTTATTGTAAAATGACACCAAAGCTAAATGAGTTACCTGAAGCAGGAGTGTTAATGTCAGTGCCTGGAGATTGGATTCCATATGCTGGGTTACAGCGAGACGGTGGTGCCAAGTGCTCCCAGTGGACAGCTTGGCCTCATCTGTCTCAGAAAGCTCAACAACTTGACTTCCACTTTATGATTCTTAAATACTAATAATAAAAGAGAAGAGTGAAAGAAAGAGGTGCTATCTGGAACACAAAGAGACAAAGAGAAGACAGGTGAGAAAAGGAGAGCGAGAGAGAGAGAGACAAAAGAGAGGCGTTATTACAATGTGAGCTTCCTTAGGACCAAGCTGAGCTATAGGGAATTATGGAAATGAAGATAGCTGAACCCAAGGTATCTTTCTGTAGGGTTTTTGTTAAATAAGAAATAAAAGGGACATACTAGTGGGTAACAGTCTTCTAAGGGGTAAAAGTAAAGAAGAAAATATTATCTTTCATTCTAAGATGTCTTGATAGCAATATTTCACATTTGCATAGAACTCTGAAGCTTCAAACCTCATTCAAGTTCATTGGAACTTCCCAGCAAGTGTGGGGGTCAGCAGTGGCTGATGTGGAAGTTTTGATTCAAGGGAGGCAGGAGGAGAACTACCTGGTCCAAGGTCTCTTGGTCACTTACATACAGTTGTGGGACTGAAATTCAGTTTTCCTCAATTGCAACTCTTTTCAAAATATATTTTTTCAACGTGGTTCCCATAACTGGCAAATCTTTAGAATTCTTGAGGAAGAAGAAACAAGGGTCGGAGAAGAGTGGCATTTCCTGACCTTCCCCACATTTTCTGTATCAGAAACTGGAAGTGATGGTGAAGATGAGAAGTCCCTATTTTCAAAATTCTCCCCAAATAACTGTGATGAGCAACTATATTTGGAAATCACTGCCTATACCAGTGGTTCTTTTCTTAAATGTGGTATCAGATTCCCATCCATTGCTAAGCCCCACCCTAAGCATGTCTGATCCAGCAGTTCTGGAGTCAGAGACTTTGCATTTCTAATCAGTTTCCAGGTAATGCTCAAGATGCTGATGGCAGAATCACACTTTGAGAACCTCTGGCCTAAACCAATGCTTCTGAATACTGGTTGCACATTTAGATCACTTAGGAATATTTTAAAAATTTAACGTCTAGACTGTGTCTTCATCTAATTATGTCAACAACTCTGGTGTGGGACTAGAGTATCTGTGGCTTCTGAAGCTCCTCAAATTATTCTAGTGTGTAGTGATGGTTGAGGATGTCTTTGTTCAAACCAGTTTTAGTGAATTCAATTCAGTTGTCATCTGTTATGGGCAAGACATGTATTGATATACTCTATGTAGTGACTCGTATTACAAATTAATACTTAAGCTTAATTATAGGATTTTTAAAATATTTTTGCTGATTATACTTTTAGACAAAAATGAAATAATAGAACTCAAAATGCCAGCTCTAGTACCTGAATTGGCCTTTTTGGTCAAAATAGTTTTTTTTTTTTTTTTTCTCTTATACTTTGATCAATGAGATACTTGTATTCAAATATCCCATGGCAATTTTTAAAATGTAGATTCATGTCTCAAACCATCTGAATTGGGTTCTGTAGGGTTTGGCTCAAAAGTCTGCATTTTAAGAAGTTTCCTTAATCACACTATTGGTTTATATACCAATATTGCAATCTGATGAACTCAAGTTCTGGAAACATCTATTATTTTTGTATATTAGAGATGCCTTTTATCTTTAATATCCCTTCACTATTTTCAGGCAAAGTTATCACAAAATATGCTCCTTTTTGTGTGTAGACCTTATGAATAATAACAATTAAGATGTATAGACCATATGATTGATATTAACTGGTGTTATCTGTTGCCATAAATTCCAGAATATTTGTTGGGATTCAGCTAGCTTCAACATACATAATAACTCAAACTCTAAAATATATAATTAAAGATTATTTCTTGCCTTTTTTTTTTTTTTTTTTTTTTTTAGTCTGGTTTTGTTTCCAGGCTGGAGTGCAGTGGCGTGATCTTGGCTCATTGCAACCTCCGCCTCCCGGGTTCAAGCAATTCTCGTGTCTCAGCCTCCCGAGTAGCTGGGACTACAGGCGCCTGCCAGCACACCAGGCTAATTTTTTGTATTTTTAATATGAACAGGGTTTCACCTTGTTGATCAGGCTGGTCTTGAACTCCTGATGTCAGGTGATCCACCTGCCTCGGCCTTCCAATGTGCTGGGTTTACAGGCATGAGCCACCGCACCCAGCCTCCTGCTGTCTTGATTTTTTTTGAAGTTTTTTTCCATTGATGACTGAAGTTTTTCTCCATTGATGACTGACTGACTGAGTTTCTTGACATCTTGTGGTATCACCATACCTCAGGGCTTCTCTATTAGTTTCAGCCAGGCAGAGGGAGGGGCAAGAGAGCAAGGAGTGTGGCGGGACCACATCCAATACACACCTTGGCCCAGAAATAGCACCAACACCTCTGTGGCCACAATCAGCCATTTGTAGGATATCATATGCAGTTATAAAGAATGAGTCAAACACACTGTAAAAGACTGAGGCTAAAGAAATGAAGAGAAGACACTCAGACATTATCTTAAAATCATGCCTGATGCTAGATTTACCTTCAAACTTCAAAATCATGTGAACCATTTTTTTTTTTAACAGAAGCCCAGATGGGTACCTTTTCTATCACTAAAAGAATAATAAAACAAAATAAGGAGTATTTAATTTTCCAGGAAGACGACATAGAATAAGAGTCAGACATATAAAATAATTATTTAACATTTCCTTTTTTTATTTTGCTGCTAATAATGGACTGTGCACATTATGACAAAACTGTTGACTAAACAGTCAAGTTTCTCTGAAGTCTGTGTCAATGTAAAGTGAACATTTCCTCTGCCTTTGGTGAGGTGCTGAAAAGAGAAACTACAAAGCTAAGATGAAGGTGTGCTGAATCTCCTTGGATCTCACCTGCAGTTCTAGTCATAGTATTCAAAATAAATATGGTGTAACTAGAGAGGCTTCAGGGAAAGGGCATTGAGATGACTAAGTGGAGTCTGGGGCAGTCACTGCTTGATCATGACTGAGATATGTCAGGCATGCTTAGGACAGAGAAAGACATATGAAACAAGGCAGTGTGTCTGGAGGCCATACTTAACTGAAAGCACTATATGCCCAACATCAAGCCAGGCACTAGAAGAAACACTGATTCTACCATGGCCCCTGGCCTTAAAAGCCCCACATTTCCTGCGGAAGATGATTCTATGGTGTGTCAGAATGCAGAGTTTGAGGACATTTGGACCTGCATTTGAAATTTAGCTCTACTCTTTTGATTACTAAACTTAAGCAAGTCATTTAACTGCCGTGAGAAGTCATTTTTTTAATCTGTAAAATGGGAATAACAATAAACTTGTCATATGGGCAAGCTCATTAGTATTACAGATTGATCCTTAAAATAGGATCAACTTCTATTAAGAATAGCAGTAATCCTTAAAGCTTGAGATCGAAGTTTATATAAAGTAAGACACATTAAGAAATGTCATGATGAACTAATGAAATGTGATATTCAAAATGAGGGATATATTAACCCATTTACACGCTGCTATAAATAACTGCCTGAGACTTGGTAACTTACGAAGAAAAGTTTAATTGAGTTCTGCAGGCTATACAGGAAGCATGACTGGGAGGCTCAGGAAACTTACAATCATGGCAGAAGATGAAGAGGAAACAAGCATGTCTTACCATGGTGAAGCAGGAGAGAGAGAAAGCAAGCAGGGAACTGCCACACACTTTTAAACCATCAGATCTCATAAGAACTCAGTCACTATCATGAGAACAGCAAGGGGGAAATCCACCCCCGTGATCCAATCACATCCCACCAGGCCCCTCCCTTGGTACGTGGAGATTACAATTCGACATGAGATGTGGGTGGGGACACACAGCCAAACCATATCAAGGGACGAGAGGACAGGCAGAATATCAACATCAGTTTTAGCATTGTACAAATGGATGAGTTCTTCAGGAAAAGCGATTTTTTTATCTTAACACTTTAATGATGCTTCTGATAAAAGACACAATTCTGAGAATAATGGGCAATAGGGCTTATAAAAAGGAATTAAGATTTTTAATGTGTGGGTAAAGCTTTGACATTTATGAAGTTATTAAACTACATCCAGATGGCTTTTTCTCCTAAAGTTAAGAAAAAAAAAAAAGTCTTCGCGGTAAGAGTAGACTGGTTTCTCTGATGTCTGTTAACTTCCACGTGTCCAGTGAACATTCACATGACCCTTAAACAGGAAGCTGTTTCTTCTAACCCAATTCACTTCACATATATAGAAGGTATGATCTGCTTCTTTTCTCTTTTTCTTCCCTCTGAATGTGTTTTGGTACCTCATGTAAGTAGCATATGTTTGTATAAGATATTATACATATGAAATGGGTAATATGCATATTTTAGCCTTCGTTCATTCTATATATCGAACAGTAGGAAAAATCACTGGAGTGCCACTCTGGGATTGGCAAACTGTCCTAGTTTTGGAGGATTTCTATGCTGAAGAATAGCAGGAGAGCTCCTTGCTCACATATCCTCCAAAGATTTTTTTTATAAGAGTCTATAACAGTGGGTCAAAGAAATAAAGTAAATCATTAGAAATGATCTATATTTGATTACCTTCGTGATCATAAAAGAAGAATATCAGCCTGAGACACAGCACTCTGCTTGAAGTGATTGGAAAGTATCCTTGAGAAGCTAATCCAAAGAAATCAAAACTGGAAAGGATTTTTAGAGGTTATTAGTTTGCTACTCAATCATAAAACTGAGTAAAGTTAGGCTTAGAATACTGAGAGGATGTAAGCCTCAGTATCCTCAGTGGTAAAACAAGAACACCGTATGAAGTCAGTGATGATCTGTAATGACAAAGTGATGACACCTTAGTTTCTATACAGCATACTGGAAGAAATTTCCAGATCTCCATTTTCTTTCTCTTTCTCTTTCTCTCTTTCTCTTTTTTTCTCTTTTTCTCTTTTTCTTTCTCTTTCTCTCTCTCTCTTTCTCTCTCTCTCTCTTTCTCTCTCTTTCTCTCTCTTTCTCTCTCTTTCTCTCTCTTTCTCTCTCTTTCTCTCTCTTTCTCTCTCTCTCTCTGTCTCTCTCTGTCTCTCTCTGTCTCTCTCTGTCTCTCTCTGTCTCTTTGTCTTTCTCTCTTTCTCTGTCTCTTTCTGTCTCTGTCTCTGTCTCTCTCTCTTTCTCTGTCTCTGTCTGTCTCTCTGTCTCTTTCTCTTTTATTTTTTGACAGAGTGTCACTCTGTCACCCAGGCTGGCATGCAGTGATGCGATCTCAGCTCGCTGCAACCTCTGCCTCCTGGCTCAAGTGATTCTTGTGCCTCAGCCTCCCAAATAGCTGGGATTGCAGATGTCCACCACCATGCCTGACTAATTTTTGCACTTTTTTGTAGAAACGGGGTTTCACCATATTGGCCAGGCTGATCTCAAACTCCTGACCTCAAGAGATCTGCCTGTCTCGGCCTCCTAAAGTGCTGGGATTACAGGTGTGAGCCACTTGCCCAGCCCACTGATTTCCCATTCTTTCTATTGACCAATTTTAATATATAGCCAAGAAGCTTCATGATTCTTATGTTAATCAAATCTAATATATGTAAATCATAATTTACTTTAAAAAGTAATTTTTGTTTGCTTTACAAAAGGATACATGACATGATTTCTTTAAGTTGTAAACTCATCTCATGTATGCAAAAAATTTAGCTACACAATTAGGAATATAGAGATTCTGTAAAATGCAGGTAATCTTGGAAATGTAGGAAGCAATTTATATTTTGTGAGGCAAAGAAGAAACTCAGGATAGGAAATCATCACTCTCTTGGTAATCTTTGAAATATGAAAGTCACCATAAAGAAATCCAAATTCTATAACATTTATTTTCTCCTCTAACCTCCCCAAACGGGGAGAGGGAAAAGAAAAAAACACTAAACAAGATAGTGGAACGTGTAAAATCAGCCTTAATTTTTGGCCTCTGCTCAGGAAGAATGGCACCACTCTATAATTACAGCTAAGAACATAATCCCGACTTCAAGAGATAACATTTCGAAATAATACTTGACTGGATGAGGACGTCTCAGCTGTAAATCCAGGTTGATCGAAGGCCACCCCACAACCGTCACACAACGTGGGAGCCTCTGTCGATGAACCACAGAGATATTGCCAAAGATGGGAATTATCGGGTTGCTTTGTGCGGAGCCAGTGGATCTGCCACTTTTTAAGTGCTAATACCTGCAGTCACTGAGAAAGGAAAGGGCAAGTAAAAAGGCTGGGTGAAGAAAATACTGGTATTCTTTGTTTGCAAGACTGGGCTCAGTCCTGCTAAGTTCCTTTTAATGCAATATTTTTGCTTCTCCTTGTTCTGAAAGAAAAAAGATCCCTTGGATCCAAATTTATCACAATTGAAATAAAAAATGTAAAAGATCAGTATAAAACATTTAACAGCAACAGTTAATAATGTATATGATAACATATTGCACTAATATATTGACAAATGTGGCAATTAAGTATTAATGTGATTATGTATCATCAAATATACCAGCCATTCATCCTTTATTCTGCTCCAGTTTAAAAACAAAGTGAATCCTAAGACTATAAAGTGGAAATAGAATCTCCAAGTGTGATTTCAATTAAGCACATCTCCGAGATACTCTACCCACAAGCTCCTAAGGAGGCAGGTTGTCAGTTTGATTGTGACAAAGTGCCTTTAGGAGTGGTGACGAAAGCCACAAGAAAATGACTTCTATATTTCAATCCAAATCTAGAAATCAGATCTGGCCAGCCTTGGGCAAAACTGACATCTCTGTAAAGTTTGTCTTTTCACAGTTCCATTTTTCCTATTTGGGGCTTATTTTCTCCATCCACTTGTTGTGGTAAGTTTTATGTATTAACTTAGTTGGGCTACAGACCCCCTTATACAACTGAGCACTAGGTGTTGCTGAGAAGGTATTTTGAAGATATGATTAAAATTCCTAATTAGTTGACTTTAAGTAGAGGAGATAATTTGGGCGACCAGATTCTATCAGTGGTAAAACCTTAAGAGCAGAACTGAAGCTTCCCAGGAGAAGAGGAGAGGTGGGGGGCTTAGGAGTTGGAAGAGAAAAGGAGAGGGGAAGGGGAGAAGGAGAAAGAAGATGAGGAGAAAGAGAAAGAAGGAGGAGAGAGGAAAAGGGGGAGGTAGAAGAAGGAAGAAGAAGAAGTAGGAGGAGGAGAAATTTTGTCTGTGGTCTGCAGCTTCAGCTCATTTTTGAGTTCCAGCCTACCCTTCCTGACAGCCTGTTCTACAGATCTGAGCCTTGCCTAGCCAGCCCCCACGATTACATAAGTCAATTCCTTGTAACAAATCTCTTAATGCCTAGCTCCTACTGGTTCTTGTTCTCTCTCTGAAACTTGCTGACACACAGTTTCAAACACCCATTGTTACCCTTAATTGCCTACAAAACTTCAATTATCAGGGAATAATTTGTTCCCAGTTACCTTGACATTGGTGCACTTATGAAATCAAACTTTGTCCTGTGCAAAACACAATTGTTAGCAGCCATGAATAGGCAATGGGTGAAGGAAAGTAAAAGCAAGCATTACACCACCCTACTTCCAATTTATATCATAGAGGCAGACCCTCGAGTTGTTCATAAGTTAGGCTAGTCCTAAATAATTTATTTTATTATTTATTTATTTATTTAGAGATGGAGTCTCGCTCTGTCGCCCAGGCTGGAGTGCAGTGGCGCGACCTCGGCTCACTGCAAGCTCCGCCTCCCGGGTTTACGCCATTCTCCTGCCTCAGCCTCCCGAGTAGCTGGGACTACAGGCGGCCGCCACCATGCCTG
>NW_012103076.1:2706756-2744933 GCF_000951045.1 Mandrillus leucophaeus | reverse complement strand
ACCATCAATTAGAAAAAAAATTAGTTATTGGTTTGTTATTTGTGGAGACTTTTGAATCAAGATTCAGACCCTAAGACAGTTTTAAAATGTTTTCAGAAAAATAGTAGATAAAACAATATAAATAACTATATTAATGTGTATATATATGGATAGTGCATCAACTATTCTGAAGAATCAGAGGATTCTCATTTGTGGCAATTATTGGAGAGAACAGTACTTTCCTCTCATTTTTTTGTATTTCTGTACTCATCTTCTTTCTTCCTAATTTTCTGCTTCTTCCCTCCCTTTCTCCCCTCTCCCTCCCTCTTTTCCTCTTTTTTTTCTAGCCCTCTTCCTTTCCCTTTCCCTTTCCCTTTCCCTTTCCCTCTTCATCAGAATGGAATACGGATTGTTGTTCTTGTGTCTCCTTACCTCCTTCTGGTTTATAAAAATATGAATAAATAAAAGTTCATATTATCTAGAAGACTTGTTTCAAGTCACGTCTTCTGTGCATAAACTCACCTAACAGTTGAAAACACATAGTTCTCTTCTTGTCTTTACCATTACTGTTTGCCAGCAATTACCACTGTGTCCCTATTCTTATATGGTAGATGAGGCATACTGGGGTTAATAGAACACTATTTGGAGGGCTTAAAAATCTTTGAGAATTGGTTCTGAATTAGTTAAAAACTATTTCACCTGGAAAATGTTATCTACCTCTATAAGCCTTAATATTGTCACCTAAGAAAATAAAAATTGTAGCAATGTTAAGCAGAGTTTTAACACCATTATACAAAACCAAGGAAAGTAGGACTTACTGAATATCTACTATATGTCAGCATACGGTAGATACTTCTATATATATTAACTTGTGCTATTAATAAACTGTCATCTACTATTTGTAGATAAGCAAATTTAAGCTTAGTAACTGTCAATAGTCAATCAACAAGCAAGAGCCTGGGCCAAGGTTCAGCCATACAGCTGTTTGAATCTCATGTCCATGCTTTTCTATGATATCCACTACCTTTTTAATAATAATACCACAAGCTTTACCCCAGTTTAATGTGATTTAAGACATAAGTGGTTCTGGTAAAATTTGAGGATAAGAATAGAAATGCCTGAAGGCACTGGACATTAGAATATTATAGTAGCAGCCTCCTTTGGACACTTACCTTTTAATATTCCCTAGGGGCAATAGCAGTTTCTAGCCATTATCCTCAGAGCACCTACAACTTTGAAGTATAATAGGTGTCACAGGTATGGCATCTGGCTAATTCACCATCATTAAAACAAAAGGCTTGCTTGCTAACAGATCCATAGAATGGACATTCCTTTCCATTCACAACTTAAAATACTCCATATGAACAATTGGATGGTTAAATGGCCTTCTAACATAAGGCAAAACATCTCAAGCTGCTCTGTAAGTTTAGCCATTAAAGGTACTTAGATTAGACTAGAAGAGGTAAGTAACTTCAAGTTTCACCATCTAAAAAAGTCCTTTGCTGAGCTGGACTTAGTGGTACATGCCTGTAGTCTCAGCTATTCAGGAGGAGAATGGCTTAAGCCCAAGACTTCAGGTCCAGTTTGGGCAACATAGTGAGATCCCCATCTCTAATATTTAAAAAAAAAAAAAAAAAAAAGTCCTATGATTATTCCGCAGTTTTCATCTTAACTTGAAATTTTCAAGGTTCTGGTGACAAATATTCCCATACCTCTGCAACTACCTTCTTTTTTTTTTTTTTTTCTGGAAGATCTGAAATTTCAACAGATTTCAAATTTTCATTGAACCTAGGAAGCAAGAAAGTCTAAGCCCCAAAGAGTGGGGAGAGCTAAAGAAATATTCATTAATGTTAATAATTTCTCCTTATCTTTTGAAAATGTTGGTGCAAATTATGGAGACGGCAGTCAGAATATGGGAAAAAGAAAACTGGGTTTAGTGTCAGAAATAAAAAAATTTTGTGAAGGCAACATAACCTTTTTTTCTTTTTCTTTTTTTTTTTTTTTTTTTAATTTGAGATGGAGTCTCACACTATCGCCTAGGCTGGAGTGCAATGGTGTGAGCTCAGCTCACTACAACCAGGGCCTCCCGGGTCCAAGCAATTCTCCTGCCTCAACCTCAGCCTCCTAAGTAGCTGGGACTACAGGCACCAGTCACCACGCTCACCTAATTTTTTTTTGTATTTTTAGTAGAGATGGGATTTCACTATTTTGACCAGGCTGGTCTTGAACTCCTGACCTCATGATCCACCCGCCTCGGCCTCCCAAAGTGCTGGGATTACAGGCATGAGCCACCATGCCTGGCCTTTTTTTTTCCTATTTGATATTGGGTAAATAATCTCGCCATCCTCAATCTGTGTCAATGATGGCTTCTCATTCTTCTAAAAATTGCTTGGAGAATAAATAATATTATTTATCTGATTGCCTTTGCAAAGTGTTATTATAAATACTGGTTCCCACAGCAGCTCAAATTTTTTTTTTTTTTAAATATATAGCAGGAGAGCTATGACTCATAGAGATGCAAGGTTTTGTCCAAATTTTAACCCAGTGTTAGTGACACAGGGAGAACTAAACTCAAGCCTCATGGTTGGTGAGATCACAAAGCCTATATTTTACTCACCCAACAGATCCTTTATTTTGAATATGCCTTTAGTAGATTCACCTTTCTGAGTTCTTCAGTCAAAAGTGAATGAAGATTTCAATTAAGAGTTCCATAGCATTAGTGTATATATATTTTTATCAGTGTGTTTGCTCTTAGTCAGAATATCAATCATTAAGCATGATGCAACTCATATACTGTGAGGCAAGGTGCCCCGTGATTAATCCTGCCGTAATCCTGGCTATTGCTCTTGTCCTTATGACCTGGATGCTTCCCTGAAAAGATATTAAAGCAATAATTTATAGCTTTGGAGACATTTGTCCAGTTCTCTATTTTATTCCCCAGATGACCTGGAGATCATTGCTTAATTGCAAGGAGCCAATAAGAGACCTCCAACCAAGATAATTTGAAAAATTTGTGGTCTCTTGACTCTCTGTTTGAAAGACAAATAGGGCATTCCATTAGTTAGACTGCTGGTCAAGAGCAACTAATTTAGCTTGGTAGACGGAGGAGATAGAAATAACTTAAATATACATTTTAAATATGTAAGCACATTATCTAAGTGAAAGAAGTACATTGACCAAATGTATTAAAACTCATTCATCTTTAATTCAACTTTCTATTTACAGGACTAAAATATCATAAGCTTTTATTAGTAATAGGGAAATTATAATACACTAATATTATGTAAAACACAAAGATGCGGATGTCTCAGCAAGAGAGATGCCTCCAACACGTCCCATACCCTCTCTGTGTTTTACCTGGAAATGATTCCTAGGAATTCTTTGGTTGGGGTCATCATTTTATCATATGAGAAAATAGAGGCCCAGAGAGGTTAGATGATTTACCCAAGATACTAGTAGGTAACTTTGTGACCGGTGCACCCTTGCCTCTTTCCTCCAGGTAGCCTGATGTTGGAGTTAGGCAGCTATAAATTTTGATCTTCCCCTTCATGGTCTCTTGATCAAGTTATTTTACATCTCTTAGCCTGGATTCTTTATATCTGTAAAATTAACAGAATATTATGCCCTACCTCATAGGCAACAATGAAGCTTAAAGGATACTGCATGACAAGTGCTTTTTATGT
The DNA here is from genome assembly GCF_000951045.1 of Mandrillus leucophaeus. Classification (NCBI taxonomy): domain Eukaryota; kingdom Metazoa; phylum Chordata; class Mammalia; order Primates; family Cercopithecidae; genus Mandrillus; species Mandrillus leucophaeus. The sequence continues at coordinate 2,741,271 of NW_012103076.1, read as the reverse complement.
ACCATGGCACCTCATAAAGGTTTGTTACCTGGTAGCTCTTAGGATTTTTGTTTCTCTCACCTTACTAGGCTATCTCTGACCCTTCTAGACTCCCATGGCATCAAGAAGAGACAAGCATTTGATTGGCCATCTTTTCACGTTGCCGGTGTCTGTGTCCTTGGTACCCACTAGGTAGTCACTTACAGGCAGGTTCATCCTTTTGGTTCTTTGCATGGTACAATTAGTGATAGAGTTCTTGAGTTGGATGTATGAATCTAACAATGATGGAATGAATGATTTTCAGTTTCAAATACATAGTAGGAGCTCAATAAATAATTTTGTATATAAATCGATAAATAGAAAGTGGTATGTTTGCCTCTTATTACATACCTTAATATAATTTTACATTATGTCTTTTTACCTCACAAGCTTAGCACATGGTAGACTTTTAATTAATGTAAATGGCATGATGGAATGAGTGAGTAGGTTAATTAAGGCATGACATCTGTAGTCCCTTTTCTCCTATAGCTATTTTCAGAAAAACACTGACAATAAATATTCTTAAACAGAAAAAAATTAGGAGGCAAATCAATGCATTCTATCTACTTAGTCAATTCCTGGACTGACTTCAGAGAACTTCAGCAAATGGGTAGCATATGAAGGTTGAGGCAAAATAAATAGGGAGCCCTTTGTTTTAAAACATTCAGTTTAATTTAGTATTACTATATCAAGAGTTCTTAGTCAGTGCATCTTAACTGGAGATGTTCAAGTGGTCCAGATACTACTATGTGGAATGTATCTGAAAGGCCTGACAGATTTCAGAGAGCCCTAGGTTGACATCATCCATAGAATATTTCATGCTAATGAGTGGATATGTTAGAAATATTGTTTAAAATGATGAATCCTGTTCTACTTCATTATTGATGACATTGCCACACAGAGCCACTAAGACCCTTATCTTAGAACAGAATATGCATATGGACATGGAAATTGAAGACATCTTTTCATTTTTGTTTATAGTTCTTAATACACTCTTTTTTCTACGAAATTTTTGCCAGTATAATTAGCAATTGATTGAAACAATGGCATGATCTCATCACAGTGATGAGTTGAACCAAAATACTTTGTATTTTAATTTTGTTTTTTTGTTTTCTGCTTGTAATATCAGTATCACTCATATTCAGAATAAACAGAAGACTAGTGATAGAATTTAAATGAATTGAAAGGACTTTCTGCTAAAGTATCTCCCTACTGCCAGGCACACTGACTGACATTACAAAAAGTTAGAAAAAGTCCCTTCATTTTTAAAGACTTCCCAGGCAGAAAGATACCCCTGTTGAGAGGTGTCTGCTTTGAGGAGGGTTAGCACCTCAAGCCATTATCAAGCATTAACACCCCAGCCAAAATTATTTCAGCCTGCGTTTTCCACTGTGGAAAGTGCCAGAGAAGAGCAAGGCCCTGTAGGAGAGCAAGGCAGAATAAATATCACAGATGGGGATGCTAGGGAGGGCAAAGAGTGTGTTGAATGCTGGCTGGGTGGAGGCATTCTGAAGCCTCTGTCTCCCTTGCAATTATGCTGGGATCTGGCCACACTATCAAGATTGTCCTTGGCCTCTCAGAGTCAGGTGTTTGAGTCACATCTTAAACACAAGTTTTAAAAACACAAACTCTTGTTTCCTAGGCTTATGCTTTCCAGGTTTCTAAATAAGAACTTGGATTTCATCTGCACAGCAAAATGAGAAAAAAGTCAGGGAAGTGACTAAAGGATACCAGGTCTATATTGTCTGAATGAAGAGGAGAAGGCAATCAACTAAACCAAGTAATTCTGGCCAAAGAACATTTTGTTTTTGCCTTAGAACAAATAATTAATAATTAATTCCCTCTGTTTTCCACTTAATTTGTCAATGCACACAAGACCTGAGGGTGGGTATACTTAGCATTTCCATGATCCAGTTTAGATGTCTTCCTTGATCAAAATCTCTGAATACTCAACTCCCCAACTCCTTCCGTCCTGCATGCACGGCTCATGCAATCCTCTGGGGGAATAATTACTACATTGAAGTCCGTTTCTGTAGTTTCTGTTCTTATCAAGGGGTAGTATGAGATTAAAAACATATACCAGTTTAAGGAAACTTTTCTCAGAGAATTTTAAGCCAAAATTCTTTCTGGAAGCTTGTGTCAATTCCCCAAATCAACATCAATCCTTCCATCTTGGACAGTGAGGCTCTGTGTTCCAAAATGAAGACTACTGAGGTCTCTCTTGAACAGAGCCATCAGGCTCTTGTTCTGTTAGGTGAGATTTATAACCTAAGGGCAGGAATTGGTAAGAGGATATCTTCCCTACAACAACAACAACAACAAAAATTAATGTAATGAAGATAATTTTCAAGAAAAAGTGAAGTTGTTAGAGTTATTGAGTAATTTTGAACAGACATATTGAAAAGAGGTTTTCTAAAATATCTATTGTTGCACCACTAGACTTTATACAAAACATCCATTTCCCCTCCATGTGCCTTGACCTTGGCACTGTTCTAGTGTTGAAACACTCAGCTCTGCTGCAAGAGCATGGTGTAGCACAGAGGCTGGTGGTAGGTGGTATGTGTGGTAACAACTGGTGGCATATAGCATCTATTTAATTCTGCTCTGGGTCACTCTCACATCCTCCTCATGCCCCATGAATGGTCCATATTTTGTACATATTTATAACCCCATTATGGTTTGTATACTTTTTTCTAAACTGTGAAGGTACAGTAGATTTTTGGCAAATTAATTTCTTAATGGACAAAGGCTATATACATGAGCTTCAGTTATATGGAAGCGATGGATTTGTGCTTTCTGAACTGTGTTCTGCATGCAGTATGTGTTCAGGAACAATGACATAACAAAGCTTATCCTATTTAGTGGGTCTCCATTGCCTGGAAGACTCTTCAACTTCTGTATCATTTGCCAGTGCCACTGTGTAAACAAACCATGAAGATCACTCACTGCATAATTCCAGGTGGTGCTATTCTTGTAAAATATTAGGTGAGTGGTGCTCCCTGGAGCTAGCACTCACAACACACAGCATCAGTGAAAGAGGTGGCTCTGTTGGAATCTGTTCTCTTTATTAAGAATGTGTGCACTTTGGAAGGCCGAGGTGGGTGGATCATGAGGTCAGGAGTTCAAGATCAGCCTGGCCAAGATGGTGAAACCCTGTCTCTACTTAAAAACACAAAAAAATTAGCCAGGCGTGGTGGTGGGCGCCTGTAATCCCAGCTACTCAGGAGGCTGTGGCAGAGAATTGCTTGAACCCAGGAGGCAGAGGTTGCAGTGAGTCGATCATGCCATTGCCCTTCAGCCCGGGCAACAGAGTGAAACTCCATCTCAAAAAACAACAACAACAACAACAACAAAAAGAATGAGTACTGTTGCAAGGAAAGGCAGAGAGTTAAGAGATTCGTTAGAAATATACTTTTCTCTCTTTCTATTCATGCCTGTATTTGATTTTACCAGTACTACTACATCTACTACCTGCTCAGTGCTGTGAAAGACACTGAGAGTGTAAATGAATTATAATGTGCTAGTCCTCTACTCCAGAAATTAAATGACACTGAGGCAGTTCTTAAACAGTAAAAGCTTCAACCTCTGGTGTCTTAATCTAAAGCATCCCTGGAATTCCCGTGAAGCTTCATTAATATATAGGATTTTCTGTTCCTTTTCAGCTCCAGGCATATGCAGGATTCTAAAACAGTGGTCTCCAAAATAAGACACTTGCATGGCAGCAGGTACCCATCTCTATCCATAGGGATGCAGAAAATAGAACCTCTCTACATGAGCATTTCAGCTGATAAAAAGAGTAAACTTCACAAATATTTACTATACAAATTGCCACTTGTTCCCTCAGTCTATCCATACGCTTGTCACATAGAGTAGGTAATGTTTTCTAAGAGAAAAATTGAACTTTTGCAATTCAGGGGGGCGATGGAGACCTCAGTGCTTCACTACTTTTCCCATACTGCAATGACTTATAATTTGTATCTATCTGGTTATGTGTATTTAGAGAATTTACTTTTTATATTTAGACCGAATCTTAAAAATGGACATGAGGCTTAAAGTGATTTCAGAAAACATTGCTGCAGTTTGAAGATGATATCACTGATATGTGTACAAACAGAACTCCCCTTGTCTGGTGCACGGTCTTTCTCAGATGTATAAGAAAACCCAAAAAACAAAAAAATAAAAAAAAACCAGAAAGAGGTTAATCGAATATAATAAAAAATTGACCCAAACTTTAATCATATGGCTTTATTTCTAGTAATATTAATAAGAACCTTAGAGCATAGATTATCCCTTGAGACTAACTGATCATAAACATATAAAAGCAAATTGTCTGTAACATAAAATCAAACCTCTATATTTTTCAGTAACAATTTAAAGCCTCTTACCCAAGTTTTTCAAAGAACTTGAAAAATGAACATATAAATAAACAAATATAAACATAAAATAAATCTGCATCTATTGGAACTGTATGTTCACAATTAAAAAAAAATACTCTATTTTGTTTTCAAACCAGTCTAAGCTCTCTCTCCCTTCTGTGTGATAGGGCATATTTAACAAACAACATTACTGAGACCACTTCTAATCCTGGTTGCCCCCTCTACAATAATGTTCTGTTATGACTTTTTAATCTTGCACTAATGTGCAATATCTAAAGACTTTCATTAAAGTGAGCTCAGGTTAGCCTTTTTTAACCTGCTCTAAAAATGTTAACATGAGCCACAGTGGTCTACCAGCTCAATAATCTTCCAATTGTCCCAAGCTCCAAATGGCCCACTGAGGCTCTATTTGTTCCAGTCTATTGGTTAAATATGTATTTGCGTATTTTTAAAAAACGTTTAATTATTTACCTAAGAGGCTTGAACAGCTGGTCTACTAGGTGAAGGCAATGGGAGACAGTTAAATGTTAGAACCATTTAATTTAAATACATTTGAAAAAATGAAAACAAATTAAAAGGCAGTATCTTTTACCTTTTAATTCTGTTCTCCATTGTGTAAACAGACTGAAGGCACATGCTCTGCATATTAAAGTCCGTTATAAGAAATACCTGTAGAAAATCATATTTACTCATGCTGTGGGTCAGTGACCATATCCAAGTTCATTATTTTCTTCCCTTTTTTAATATCAAAAGTAGTTAGATCATATTAAGTCATTCTAACATACAGAAATTACTTTTTGAGTTCAGTATGTTTAATTTTTACATATACTGAGAAAACTAGGACAATCTAATAACCAATCTGAATTCTTACATATTTAAATGTGTTTAGCCAAGATATTCACTGTAGATATCTGTCCCTCCAGCCTTCACTTTTCAAACTCCTGAGAGAATTCAGATTTTTGGCTGGGCGCGGTGGCTCACGCCTGTAATCTCAGCACTTTGGGAGGCTAAGGTGGGCTGATCACAAGGTCAGGAGTTTGAGACCAGCCTGGCCAACATGATGAAACCCCATCTCTACTAAAAATACAAAAATTAGCCAGGCGTGATGGTGCATGCCTGTAATCCCGGCTACTCAGGAGGCTGAGGCAGGAGAATCACTTGAACTTGAGAGGCGGAAGTTGCAGTGAGCTGAGATCGTGCCGCTGCACTCCAGCCTGGGTGACAGAGCGAGACTGACTCAAAAAAAAAAAAAAAAAAAAAAATTTAGATTTTTATGTTAATACATACACACACCCACATACAAACGTAACACTGCATATGCTAAAGACATCATGTTGAAATAATCCTGGAATAGCCTCAAAAGCAAATCAGGAAGAACCAGTCACCCGAACAAAGTATTCCTAAAGGACTTAAGCCCAGCTAAGACTGCTTTACCTATGTTCCAAGTATTAAAATAAATGGGTTAATAGGCTAGATTTAAAGGACTCTTATTTAGAGTTCTTTAAGAATCACAATGAACATTTTTTGTTCATCTTATTTGCTTTATTTCATCTCCTTAAATGTGAAATTCTTGTACAAATGATAATTCCTTTAGTGCATCCTAAACATTTGATGAACTCAAGGCAGGGGGGCCACATAGTCTACATCTACTATAAATTTAAAAGTTACAAATCAGGCTAAAAGAAAATGTTGTGTTTCCTTGTCTTGACAAGTGTACCTTCATAACAACCTGGAAGGCAAGGTTGAATTTAAAATTCTCAGGTTCCTTGGAGCTGTGTATCTAAACATGGAAGCTGAGGAAAGTGGCTCTTGGCTGCCCTCTCATCCCACCTGCCTTTTCTCCCCTTGCCCAGTTAGTCTCATACTGCGAGAAAACTCTCCAGCCGACATGCCTAAACTTTGGAAATATCTCCCTTAAGTGCCCCATGGCTACCCTTCAGGTCTAAGGGTTTGCACATCCAAGATACTATCCAGTCTTGGAAGTAAAGACCTGGGAAAAGGTCCTTCCAGTTCCTAGAAGTAGACTCAGGGCCATTTAGAAAGGGAATTCCAGGGTCTCTAAAATCCAGGACAGGGTCTGGAAGGGAGATCAGATTTCATATTGGCATTGTCACTTGAGTCTTGCAGCCTCCCTATCTTGGCTCGGGCTTCAGGTCTTTATCACTTATTTGTATCCCTTATGGTACTTAACACAGAGACATGCATAGCACTGCTTGGTAAATATTGATTGATTGATTATGTGATTAATGTTAAGTGAACTTTAAAATTTATTCACCAAAACTACTTCTCTGGAAAATGAAGCCCATGAGATAAAAGTTGTATGGATTAACCTCTTTGCAATCATCTAATAAAATGCATAATTCATTTTATTTTATTGTTACATGTTAGTGTTATCTTTAACACAGAATTGAAAGTTTCATGTAGAAAATGCAGAAAGTAACAAAATCTACCTGGTTTCAAGTTTATATCAAGCTTAATTCTTCAGGAACTTTGGGATATTGGTCAGATTGTGTGGTCACTTACATGGCCAGAAGAAGTAGAAGTGTCTCCACAACTCAGGGACTAATGGCTTCTCTGAAGTAGCTGTTAATATGTTGATTGCAATGCCACTGCTTTTACATCTCTTTATAGAAAGACTCCTAAAAGAATGAAAATATTCATTAAACCACAAAATCACCATTGAAAAAGTTACTGTATTTCATCATATGTTTTTCTGAAAAAAAATAAAGAAAAAACTTAAAACTTGATCATCTTTTTTTCTGTTTGGTCTAGCGTCTACCTTGGACATTTTGCAAAAACATTTTTTTAAATGTGAATTTTAATTTTGGACATTGGATACTTCCTATAAGAAATCACAAACATTTTTTTAGTCCAATTCTCTGTGCTCCTGCTTTTACTCAATCTTGGTCAAAGCCCAAAATGAGAGAGATGTGAGAAAATCTAAAACTCAAACTCCTTTACTGAGAAGTTAAAATGGATTATTCAAACAGCAAAAAATGTGTTGATTTGGATTTCATGTCTTTAAATCAATGGTTGAATTTTAATGCTTCATATCATCAACACATAGATGTATCATGGATAAATAATTAAAATATATTTATCCCATTTCCAGAAATCTCAAACAATTAGTAACACCCCAAATGGTGAATTATAATTCAGTTTATTTATATTGCTAAGCCTGGTGCTAAGACACAGGGCAAATCAATAAACCACTAGGACACATTTGTGGAGCACCTATAAGATGCCACATAGTAAACCACACTGTCACCATAAGGGATTTAAACAGAATAAGAACTTATACATTAGATAGAAATAAAACATACATAAAAATATCATGTTTAATTGTTGCTGTGGGCCAACTAGTTTATATTAGTCTTTCACTATAGTAAGTTTTATGTTTTAAGTTGATCTGTGGCATATGTGTATTTCAATTTATCTAACAAAAAGTCCTATTATAACAGCATTTAAGTAAAAACTTATCTTGATTAGATATGTTAGTGTATCAGTATTCTGCTTGAGCCTCGTTCCTGTGTGAAATGGAATACTTATATGAATTAAAAATTACTTGAATTTTCTAATGGCTCTAATACTGCTATCATATTTCTTCAACACTTTTTAAAAAGTTTTTGCAGTAGAATTATGCATAAGTGTGTTGCATTTGTTGTCTATTTTTCTCCACTAAAGAAGATTGGCAACATTCATGTCACACATAATATTGTTTAAGAGTCTCTAATGATATACAAGGTAAGATTTCCTAAAGTTGAAAAAAAAATACTTCCACGCTTTTAAAACAATGCACAAATACTGTTGGTTTTAGATTTCTTATTGTACTGGCACATGTCAGTTCTCCGCTCTTTATGTGGCTTTGAGTGCATCTCACTTTCTCCACCACCTTTTGCAACATAATAATAAAGGGTTTCATACAATCCCTGGCATCTGTAAGAAACATTTCTTTCTTTCTTTCTCTCATCAGCTCTAAAAGCTCAAACATTTGCCCATTTTCACACATCTCCCCCAGGGATGCTGCAAGAAACAGGAGGATGAGATGATTTTGTCTTTTGTTTCCTAAGTGTGGCAAAACCCTTTCTGGCAAAGAAAATCGGTGGAAAGATAAATGAAATGCCAGGAAAACTTGCTGCTTAGCTCAGGTCATCTGTTGAGAGAGACAGAGACAACATATACATTCACATGCTCTGAGCCTTTGCTGAGGTTTACATAAACCTTTATACAGCTATTCCATTGCTTAGTGAAGGCTATTAGTGATATGCATTTCCTGAATATGAATGGAAGGAATTTATATAATATCTTATTTGGCTTCAATAAGACAATGTTTTTTAGAGTTTTCCAAGTCGCACAGTTTACTTGATAGTGCTGAAAGTGGTCCTCTCTTGGCCTGGAATCAAGAATGACTTCTTGTCTGCCACTTGACCTACCCACAAATAAGGTGGTGGTCCCTCATTTTAGATGGTGTGATGTGGCTTCAAAAGAGGGCAGGACATGCAATACTGTACTCCAGCCCATTCTCACCCTCATCTTATTATTGCAATTACCTTCCTCGGAACCAAAATACCTCAACTTAAATAATCCTCTGCTAAGGTATTTTTGGAAGCATCTTTTTCTAAAAACTAGTTCCAGGAAACACAAATTTACCACAGGCTCTTAATAATGTAGTCATTCTCTGGATGAAGTTTTCCTTTTACGGTGCCTCCATAGTGCCCATCCTTGAAAACAAGATGATTCCGGAAAGCATCGTGATTAACTCACCACATTTATGCAGACCTACACTGGATCCTAGGTCAGAACCTACGATAGTACTGACATTAAGAAAATTCAGAACCTGTGTCCATTTGCCATACACAAAATGGCAGAAAATAATGTTCCATTTGTGACCCTGGTACATAAATTATGTGGAGATCATGAGGTGGGATTTCTGGGCTGTCAAAGTTCTTATTGCGAAAACATCTCCACCAGCTGAAGTAGAAAGTACATACTATTAAACTTTTGAGTTGTGTCATTTTCTAGAGAAGATAGGTCTTATTAAAATCTTGTTCTTCAACAATTAACTTATTACTGCCTTTAGCATACTTGGGTAAATTAACATATTACAAAAATGAATATTTATCTAGGATGACCAATAAAATGAGGAGAGTTGGTCTGCCTACCTCACACTGGTCATATTGCGAGCTCCAGAAATTGCCAACCCAGATATGGGGGAAATCTTGAGGTGGACAGAAATGGTGAAATGTAGAAGAAGGGATGGTATCTCACAGTGGAGGGGGAACCATCTTGCTCTGTCTAGGACAGTAAAGGTGATTCAGCTTCACAGGGGTTCTGACCTAGGATCCAGTGTAGATCTCCATAAATGTGGTGAGTTAATAACGATGCTTTCTGGGATCTTGTTTTCAAGAATGGGCACTATGGAGGCATCAACTGTAGCAGAGGGCATGCCAATAGACCAGAGGCAATAGCATTATCACACAAAGGTCGGGAGATGAGCTCCTCAATAATATGTATGCAGAAATTAAAGAATATGGGAACATGTAGTCAAAAAAATATTAAGTGTTTCTTCTAATCTCAGCACTCTGTTGGAGAAATAATGAAATTTTGAATGGGCAGAGCTAAGACTTTAGTAGTGGTGTCAAGGTGGATTTCACCCTAACGAAAGTAACTTTATAAAGGGTCTAGCATGTATCAGTATTTCATGGAAATTCAGACATAATTTCTTTCTGCTTCAAGCTTGTATTCTAACGAATGATACAAACCAAAAAACCAAATGCCTACAAATTAAATCCCATATAGTGTTAAAGAGAACTACAATTGTTTAAAAAAAAAAAAAAGATGATAGAGAATAGAAAATTTATTTTAGATGTGGTAGTCTAGAAAAATTTTATTGACAAGGTAACATTTAAGAACCAAGGAATTGTAAATATCAAGAGAAGGCCTCCGAAAATCTGAGAAAGGAGACAACTTGACATAATGGAGGGATGGAAAGAGCAAATTATAAGAGGGTAACAAAAAAAAGGAAGACTGCTGCAAGACAAAGTTGGAGTGAGACGTAGGACCCTATCACTAGGTAAGAGGGCTGGAGTCACAGAACTTACAAAGTCACTCTGGGTGTTTGAGGGGCATGGCCCAATCAAATTTACATCTGTAAATAAATATGAGAAGTCAAGACAGGCAGAAAAGCAGAGGGGTACAGTTAGAGCTTTTGTTGTCATCCAAGGGAGTTGAGGTGTCTGAACTAATGTAGTGGAAGGGAGGACATTAAAAAAGATGGCAGATTTATGATGGGTTTAGGAGAAATGACAGGATTGGCTGATGTATTAGATAGGGAGGGTAAAGAAAAGGGAGGAGCGTTTGAGAACAACATTGCATCTCTGGTGAAAAACTAAATGGGAGGAGACAGGAAAAACGTTTTGGAGGGAAAGCAGGAGCTTTGATTTACATGTGTTTAGAGAGATGTGTAAGGGAGGCAGTTGAATGTAAAATTCTGTAGAAGAGCAGTAATAAAGATCGTCTTTGCTTGTTTAAGTCTCCTTGGATTTTTTTCATACTGTTGGCTATAAAGAGATAGTTTTTGCTGGTGATATTATTTATTAAAAATTGATTCATTCAATCAAGATTATATATTATTCAAGGCCTTGAGTCAGGTGCTGTGAGGGTATGAAGACGAGAAATATACACTTAGAGGTTAGACTATACCAGGATATGCCGCTTCCAGCCCAGATCATGGGATCCAGAGTAACATGGTCCTGGCGTTAGTGTTACTTTAGCCAGTAACTGAGCTTTGGCCATTTGCTTAAATTCATGTGCCTCATCTCTAAAATTAAGGACCCAAATACCTTAATTTATGGCATTTTGGGAAATGTGGCAAACATGGGGAAACAATGACCAACACTTAGGCGGTTCTCACTAAACTACGGTTAGTGTTGTTTGTAGGAACATTTGGTTATATTTATTTAGGGGTGTGTCAAATACACTGGCAAACTGGAAATTATGCAGGAAAAAAATAATCAGGGTATTAAAGGATCTCAATCATAGCATGGCAAAAACAACAACAACAACAACAACAAAAAAAAAAACACTGGACATTCTGCTTTGGGGAAAAAAAAAGTTTTAGGGATATTTCGTGGCTCCATTAAAGTGAAATTCTGTAATAAACAGGAAGATGAGATGTTCTCATTCTGAAAGCAAAGTGTAGGCACCTGGGTGATTTGCTTTATTGGCTAGTGAATTCCACAATGGGGCAGTGTTCAGGCAGAGCCTAAGAGATACTTAAGTGAAGGTACAGGGCCAAAAATCCACATAAAGGGAGGCTGGAAAGAATGACCTCAGTTTCTTTACTTTAATCCTAGTGCTACTTCTATCAAGGAGTTTACAAACAAGTAGAGCCCTTGAAATTTAGGATAAATGAAGTGGAATGCAAAGCAGCAAGAGATACAGTGTTTTCAATAATTTTCCTTCAAATAGAGCAAAAGTCTTTTATTTCAGGAATTCTTAGAAAAACCCGATGTGTTAAATTTGAACTCCTTTGATAAAACCTGGTCCATGCATCCTTTTTCTTTCCCCCTGAAATTTTGTTTTTCTTCAGATAGATCTTTAAAGCATTCTGGTGGAACAAAGAGTTCTCCAATTGAGATTTGCAAGCATGATTTAAGACTGTATTTTTATTTCCAGAAAAGAATAAATCACTTAAATTTAGGGTAATCTTGGGGAAAGTACAATTATAATAATGTTTATCAAGCACCTAGATGACTACTTAGCATTTAGTAGGCATCTGAGTGGCAGTTTCCATCTTCCTTTCCTCCTTTTGCACTCACCATCCATGAAAGCACATGCTAAGGTGTCCCTCCTTGAAATCCTTCAGTCTTACCTAACTCATTAGATCGGTTAGTAATGCTTAATTGTCTTTTAGCTTTCAATGTTTTAGTATTGTCTCCCTAACTAGGCTTTTACATTTAAAAAGGCCTACATGATGTCAATAATCCAGTTAGCCATGCTCTCTACATTTGATATTTGGATATGTGATCTGATAAATGATTTTGTGCCTCTTCCCTTTGCTAAAGGCCACTCTTTAAAGTGCATCATCCCAATTAAATATATAGGACATATCATGGCTTATAGAATTCATAGAAAATAATATTGACATTAAGATAATTCAGGATGCATGGCCCACACTTCATATCCATTCCAGACAGACTGTATGAATGAATCAAGTTGGGGGTGTATTTTGAACATGGTTTCAAGCTATGAACTAAACTCACTGTCAATTTTGTGGAAGGTTTTCCCAATTCCATGCTGCAGCAACTTATAGGAGGACCAACTTATAATGAAGTCCCAGTGCTACTGCCTCTTGTCCTCCAGGAATTCAGATCCTGGGCAGAGGCCATTATCTTCCTGAACACCCAATATTCCAAATAGAAGGTTCAGGGCACATGAATAATGCCACACTAGGAGAGGAGCATCTGTGTTCCCAAGCTTACCAATTCCCATATGCCTCCCTGTCTACCTGTTGTGGCAGAGCTGCAGTAAGAAGCCAATTATTTCAGAAGGCTTTTGTTTTGCAGTAAGGCAAGTTCACTGACTGCTGCACATTAATTCCTGGCTGTAGACATAATGGCCACCTGGTTAGTTTCACCTGCAAATGTCAGCCCACAGGAAAACAACTCTAATCCACAAACTCTAACACTATTAAGCAGAAAAGATATTAAGGCTTATGTTGGACCTGATTTGAGAGTAATTATGATTCAATCTAATAGAAGTATTCATAGTGAGACTATCTGACTTCCTTCCATGGTGCAGTAGCATCTTGTATTGTGAGAACTCTAGCAATGAACAGTGTGCAATGGAGAAGACCCATATGTGATCTCCATGATGGAAGAGAAAGGGCCTTTGCTCAAATACCATCCTATAGAAAGAATTCTCATGGAAAAGAAGACAGAGTCTCAGAATCCTGAAGAAGAAGATAGGTCATTTGAAACTATTTTTAAGATTATACATGTTTCAACTTCTTTTTCGCTGACTCTATCAAGCTCCAGTTAGGAAAACAGAAAGCACACCAGTTATTTTAACTAATAGAATGTAACAGTGCAAGTTAATTTAAACAGTACTGAAGGGGACAGGCGCAGTGGCTCATGCCAGCACTTGGAAGGCAGAGGTGGGAGGATCACTTGAGGTCAGTAGTTTGAGACCAGCCTGTTCAACATGGTGAAACTCCGCCTCTACTAAAAATACAAAAAAAAAAGTAGCCAGGTGTGGTGGTGCATCCTTGTAAACCCAGCTACTTGGGAGGGTGAGGCAGGAGAATTGCTTGAACCTGGGTGGCAGAGGTTGCAGTGAGCCTAGAGCACACCACTGCACTCCAGCCTGGGCAATAGAACAAGACTCCATCTAAAAACATAAATAAAGAACTGAAGGAATGAAAAGACAAAAAGGAAACACTGACATAACACAGAAGTAGACACTAGAGACAGTTTTTGCTGGGAACGTTATTTATTCAAGCATTCATTCATACAATCAAGATGATATATTGATTGGAGCAGCTTCCACTCTTAGGCCTTAGGGGGGGAAAAAAAAAAAGTTAGAGGTTACTGGAATCCAGACAATGGGAGGAACTCACAGAACTGGAACCAGGCTTCTGAGGAGGAGACACTGCCTAACTGTTGCCTCAGAAGTTGTGAGAATACCCCTGGCACGGCTGGGACGCAGACCTCCGAGGATCATGCCGGAATCTCTAAAGAGTCACAGTGGGGCTAGCCCAGGAGTGGAGATAAAAATATGAATGTAAAATAAACTGCTATTGCAACCAAATATGCATATCAGAGTATACTCCTAGAAACAAACAACAGCAACAACAAAAAGCAGCAAGAGCTTCTTCTCCTCCAGCCTTTGTCTTTCTCTTGTTTTTTCTCTTCCTAGGAGAGGAGGAAGCTGGGTATAGAGATGAAAGACAATAGCTTAAAAACCAGCACAGGAACAATGTTAAATTTACTCTGGAACTTCACGTAACAGAACGTCAAATAGTCTTCGAAATAGGCATTGCACTTTACCTATGTGGAAAACAAAGCAGAAATATGTAACCTGACTGGTTCAAGTATTCAAAACCACAGGCTCATTCTGCTGTCATCGAGCTTATGGCTCTTTCCTGTTTTCCAAGGTTCTGAACAGAACCCCTTTGTTTGGTGAAAATTCATGTGATAAGATTGAGGAAGAAACAGTTCACTTTGCATTTTGCAAGCAAGATGCCAAATCCCCAAAGACATCTGCCTCTTTTGCAGGTCCTCTACACTTGTAAATAGACTCGCTTACATACTGCAGTCAGTAAAAGCTTGCTTTCTCTTTTGAGATATAAAAAAGAATTCTGAAATAGTCATCAATGTACTTTTATACCTATTACCATTTGGAGTGTTGAGGCAGAAGGGCTGAGAACTTCCTGCCCATTCGATTTGATAAGTGGGGAACTTCAATCTCTAACATTCTGGCCACTTACATGAATCACTTAACAAGTACATGAGAGGGAGATGGAGAGTAAATGGTCTATCAGAGGATCAATCCATACATTTAGTTCTCATGCCATTGTACTAAAATTATTCTTTTGTTTTTGACATTCTATTTAAAAAGTCCATTAAATCATAATGCCCAAAGTAGAGAAAAATATCCCTCTGTGCTCTTGTGTAAAGTACAGACAAGTATAAAGGATGTTTAGGAAGTTTGACCAGAGTTTTTTCTTTTTTAGTAGAAAATTATATCAAAAAGTTTAGAGTTCTTTAAAAAGAATATCCCTTTCTCCCCCCAAAAAACATGACATATTGGAAAAGAAGCAAGTGAATCCAATAACAAGGACAGAGTTTTTTTTCTGTTTGTCCTTTCCTTCAAGTTAATACTATTTACATATTCCCTAATTTTATGAAAGAGATTATTGAACATATCAATAGTTCAATAAATCCATGCTGTTAATGGGATGGTACTGAACTCAGTCTTTATGGGAGGGTTTACTTGGATGGTGTATTATTGCTATAAATGCTGCTACTGAAGAGATCTGTATCCATCGATTGGTACTTTTAGCATGTTGATCTGTCAAACAAATAACGGATTTTTAGACTTTTCTATTCAAATTAAGAAGTAGGTGGGATAAACTTTCTGATTTCCTGAGGTTCCAACCATATTTCTTGCTGTTTTCAGTCCCTCCCCATCTTTTCTGAGGTGTTGATTTTCATACCCGGGCCTTGTCATTTACTTTATCTTTTCCCTGGAACATCTCCACCAATATTCTCTACTTGGCAACAAATCTACATTATAGCCCAGTTCCTTTATGATGTCCTTCCACATAATCCACTTGTTTCCATAATCCGTTGTCCTCTCCCTTTTTAGAAATTCTCAAGAATGATACATCTTGTCATTCATTGTTGCTGTGACCTCATGGCTGTTGAATGTGGCTTGATGCAGGGGCTCTGAGTGCCTCAAGAACCAAAGACAAGATTTTCTTTTCATCTCAATCTTCCATCTCCCATTGTGTAGCCTGATCAGGTTGTGAAAACCAGGTATATTCTGAGTGCTTCCTTGCTTGAATTGCCAGTGTGTGTGCAACATAACATGAACAATTTCCTGCTTTTGTACAGCAGTTTACAAATTCCAAAGTAGTTCTAGAAACATTATTATTTTTGAGTAGTGTGGGAACCATGGACAGTAAATACTCTTATTTTCCTGTATTTAGATATACTGGGGTTCTGATTAAGGAAATATCCCATAGTTACAGTCAACAAATGAAAAGCTAGGAATAGACACTAGGAGTCTCTAAAATAAGTCCAAAAGTTTTTGGTTACACATTTTAAGATATATTTCTCTATCCTTTAGGAGAAATTTACTGGATTAATTCTAAATGAAAGAAGGAAAATAAGAAACAAGGCTGTAATTATGTTCAAAGTATGTTTCTACAGATTACCTTCATCAGAACATTCTAGATTTTTTAATTTAAAATTTAGGTCTCCAAGCCTCCACAGCAACCTGATGAATTAGATCTGTTGAAACAGAGCCTAAGAATCAATATTCTATATCAAAATTTACTGATATGGGAAACCTCAGCGATAGAGACAAAATGTCTGGGTGGTTATAATTTGCTACCTTATGACTCCAAAAACTGAAGGAATATTTTCCTTGGCAACTCTATCACTTAGAACAAGCATTCTGAATTTCTATTTTCTCAACATTCCATCTCCTCCATCACTTGCAAGTATCATTTTCATGAACGGAGTATAAAATAGGTATAAAATGCCTCCTAAAACTTATCAATACATTTAATTGCAGCCATCAATCCCTGGGGTATGTTTAAAGGTCATAAGTTAGAGGGCAAAGGGTAGAGCAGAAAAAGCCATAGGTGACAGAATATTATATTTTGCCAATGCAAGGGGCATGTTATTTTAAGAGCACATACTATTAATGAAAACTTCTCTACTTTCTTCTTGTATACATATGTGCAAAGGCAAGTTGGACTAAAACTAGCACTGTTACTAGAAATGCATGTCCTGAGACATGGGTAGTTCTCATTTTGTGAACAAATTCAGAGAGAAGGGAGTGCTATCATCATGGATGTATGGAAATGCCCATTTTATGGGAAATAGCTTGGGTGTGCATGGAATGGGTTACATACAGAATGTAGAACGTCCAGGGTAGCTAACTGTAAAGCAAAGATGCCACCAAAAGAGAAAAATACCAAGACTACAACAAAGATTCAAGGGCATCCTGAATATCTCAGTGTGAGACAATTCATCAATAACAGCAACACTCATGAGTACATTCATAATATCACTAACTTGCCATCTTTCTAGGCATCTGTATGTGTATACACACAGATACACATATAAATACTGCTTATTTCCAAAGTTATAATTTATTCAACTACTATTTATCAAGAGCCTATAATGCCCAAATATACAGTTTTCTCCATGTTTAGCCCATTATTTTTCATTTATTCTTTCCTATCACGTTTCTGGATTGTGTAACATGCTGTATGAACTAAAGCAGGTTGTATCGGACTACATAACTCACTATAGTTTCAATCATATGTACAATGCTTATTTGGGGGTTCCACCCAGTAACAATTCTGGCTTCAGAACATATTGTTTTCAGAGTCTTCTGACATCACTCAGACATGCTGGTTGTACATAAAATATGTTTGGGCTTGATAAGGCTAAATTGCATATAAGCTCAAGTTCCTCTTTGCCATTACGTTTAAACAAAAATAACCATCTTATTTCCAGATCCAGTCAGACCACAAGAAAAACTACCACTTCTTGCCAAGTAGCAAAGGACAGATTGGTAAGAACAGAGTGGGGAAAAAAGACAAAACTTATTTTCCCTCTTTCAACAAACGAAGTAAGGAATCCAGTTGGAAGGCAAGAGGCATTGCTTTATGGACTGCGACAAGGCTGAAGCCAGCTTCCCCATGACTTGATCCTGTCTAATCAGAAAACAACACTTATAAATACCAGACAATACTGACTGTATTAGTTAGGATTCTCCAGAGGCAAAGAATAAATAAGGTGTGTGTATGTATGTTTGTGCGTGTGTGTGTGTCTGTGTGTGTGTGTGTAGAGAGAGAGAGAGACAGAAACAGAGACAGAGATCTATCAAAATGAAGTGACTCACACAATTATCAAGGCTGAAAAGTCCCAAGATCTGTAGTTGACAAACTGGAGACCCCTGAGAGCCTATGTTTAGCTCTGCTTTGAGCTCGTAGGTCTGAGAACAAAGGGAACCAATGATGTAGTAAAGTCTACTCTAAAAGCTGGCAGGCTTGAGGCCCAAGAAGAGTTGATGTTTTAGTTCTAGTTTGAAGGCTGGAAAAGAATAATGTCTTGGCTAATGCAGTCAGGCAGGAGAACTAGCCTCTTACTCAGTCTTTTTATTCCATTGAGGTCTCCAATTGATTGGATGAGGTCCACCTACTTTAGGGAGAGCAATCTGCTTTAGATTAGATTAGATAGATTCTAATGTATCTGTAGATTCAAATGTAATCTCACTCAGAAACACCATTGTAGACATACCCAGTATAATGTTTGGTTAAACATCTGGGTACCTTATAGTCCAGTCAAGTTGGCACAAAATCTTAACCATCCTACTGACGTGGAAGTCAAGGTTTCCAGCAAATTGGAGACTTGAAGGTAATTTGGTCTAAATCCCCACTCGGGACCGATTTATTTATTTATTTTATTTTTATTATTTACTTTTTTTTTTCCTCTGCAAGTGAACGTCATGTAGATTTTGCATGTGCATCTCATATTATACTTTCTCAGGTGGCCCACTCCGTTTTTGGAAATTTAGACTGAAATATTTATTAATGTCTGATCTAGTCATTTTCATATTTCTACACCCTTGTTCAAATACTTCAGCATGAAGCGCCTTCCCAACTAAGTCTTTTCTTTTGAGTCTTCTGTCATCAGGCAGTTGCCAAAGCCTCTGCCTTCAGGGAGCTCACTCTAGTAAGAAATGCCAGCAATGACTGCACAAGGGAAGAGCCATTAAATAAAAATATTCAAACAGGTAGCTAAAGAGGGCAGGAGTCATTCTGATCAGAGTTCCTATATCCCATTCTTGCTGTAAGCAGACTGACTCGATCTAATCAGGCACTCTATGCCCCTGTGTACATTTTGCATTGCATTAGACAGTGGCTAGATACATGAATTCTGAACTTGGATGATTATAGCACAGGTGGAGAGACAGAGAAAGATGACATTGCAAATGCAGCAGAAGCTGCCCAGGATATAAGAGAAGCAGTCAGTGGGTGGTCAGGCTGAAGGATCTGGGGAGAAGGAAGTCATTAGTGAATGCAAGTAGTTGAGGAGGGCTTGGTGCCTTAATCCTTAAACAATGGGTGTTGTTTACCTTCTTTTGAAGCGGAGATACACATTTCTAGGAAGGAGTGTCTGTGTGAAGGGATGAGGGTGGGAATGAGCGGTTCTCTTCCAGATCTTTGAATGGCTACACTCACTAGGATGCAGGCTTCTGAGCATTGGAAGGTAAATTACTCCCAATTAAGAAAATGCCTCAGTCCAGGCAAAATCAGCCTCCAAAGGATTAGAAGAAAATTCTGAAGCAGTTTCTTGAGTCTAGGGATTTAAAGTATTTATTTAACCAGAGTGTAGGAGTTGTTCAGACAGATATGAAACTTGCCTCCACACAGCTGTCCCCCTAATGGGCTGCATCAGGTCCCCAGTGGCTACCTCTTGGGATGAACAGAGATTTCAGTCTCTTTCTCCACACCAATTTTCACACTACCACTGCCAAGAAGGGGGGCAATTAATGTTGCTGCTGACAGTTATTCTACTTTGGGGCCAGGCCCTTGGGATGAAAGCTCTCACTGGGATACCTAAGAGTTGGATCTGAATTTGCAGGAATGAGCTGCTGAAAAGAAAAAAAAAAAAAAAAACTGTTAAGAGTTGGCATCTTAGAAAACCTCTAGAATTTTAAAAAAAAAAATCATCTTACCCTTTAAATTATTTAAAAGTAATTATTGAGTGTACAGCAAGTACCTATGTCCATGCTGGATGCTATGGTGTGGAAATAAGAGAGAAGCAAAAACGTTAGAAGAAGATATGCAGCCTGCTTCCAGGAACTTAGAATTCCAGTTTGAAGACCAAGTTACTGATTATGGTGCAATGTCTCAAACAGGGTAGGTGCCTTAAAAGCCTTTGTTGAATAAGTCGGTCGAATCCGAAACAAGCACGTGAGAGTAGAACTAGATAAAAGATTAAGAAGATCCACAACAGTTTACTTAATACCAAATTGTTAAAACTGTCCCCACTTTTTCTCTTATATATTTCCTGGTTCTGGTTCTCTCTTGTTATATGAACCTTTTAAGTGATCAAAATGTCATGCACATTCTTTCTCCCTCCCATTGTAGAGGCCACCTGCATAAGCTTTCGCTATGAGAAGTAGATAAGGACAATTAGTTTGTGCCTCAAGTCCAGTTATCGCTCAGCTGAGCTGACTGCTGAAGCTTCACGTTTTCACGTAACACTCCTGTACATATCTCCTTTTATAATTATTTCTACAGGTTTTAATTTGTAAACTGTCATGTGAGATTTGGGGTTGCATTTTGCCAGAATAACTGATATGATTGCAAAAGCAAATTACAGCTATACCTGAAGCTTTTTTCAGACAAAAAATTATTACATACTTTCTAGTGCTGAGGGGAAAAAAGTCTCTAGAACAAGCTTCTAAGCAAACACAACAATTCTGGTCTCCTGAAAATTGATATATTCAATTAAATGCTCACAATCTGTTTAGCTTTCAATAAACACCATTTAAATCCGAGACCCTCGCTGTTATAAGCATGACGCCAGGTAATGAAGCTTGTATCATTGTTGCTCTCAAGATTTTCATCCAGTAATATGCAGCTTTCAAAACTCTTATCTTTGAGCTTAGAAAGCAATTCAACTAACATTAGAGGGCTCTTGCAATAAATATAATCATTATTTTAACTTGATACTTCTTGTAGTCAAACCTTTTAATTTATATTCTACTGAATTGAGAAGAGGTGGGACTAACATTTTATAAAAAGTTTTTAAAATCCCTTTTTATAGAGAGATTGAGAAATGTGACATAGTTATAGCAGGTATGCTTAAAAGAACAAGAGACCAATTTTTAGAAATGTTGATTGTTAATAAATTGCTGAAATTTCAGACTGTCACAAACTCATGTAATTAGTTACTTATATAGATCTGCTATACACTCATATTTATATAGGTATATATATGTGTTTATATGTGTGTGTATGTATATACATATATATGCTAGCTATAAATAATTTTAAGCTGAAGAATATCATATGCGCTAAATAATACTAATGATTTCTATGTCAGAAAGATTAAGGTCCAGTTATCATAAGTACTTGAAAGTAATGGAATTGAATCAAACTGCCCAGAAGTCTGACTTCATTAATTCACAATGTCTTGCCCTCTAACTAGAGTGAATTGATGTTTTTGTTCTAGTGTGTTTAATCAAATGCTGAAGAAGCAAGACAGAAGATAGGATGGAGAAGGAAAAAGGAATGCAGACAACTTTTACTTAATATTTTAAGTGTGAAGTCACAGTTGTCAATTCTCATTGACATTTTCCTATACTCTGCTTAATTAGTGTCTTTATTGCCAGAAATTGAGTCTGTTTCTGCTTGCTAAATAAAAACCGGGAGAGAAAGCTATTTAATCTGAAATTTTGTCTCCCTCAAAAAAGATGTTAACCAGTAAGTTTAGCTAGCTCTCTTTTCTCATTGTGATCTGCTAAGCATTTTGGCATACACATGTTTATTCTGAGTAAGGTATTCATGAACAACCTTGAGATTCACACCATGGAATTGTTACCAAAGAAGCACCATTACAAGTTTCAAGCAAGGCCACGGATCCATCTCACTGTCATTCTAACAAGGCATCCCTGACTACATGATGGCAAGGAGAACAGATTAAAGTATGGGAGCACCTGGCACAGGTAACATCTTTAATGCTTCAGAAAAAAAACTTAAGGACTGAACCAAGAGAAAGTATTGGGAATGATGGTGAAGAAACATCTTTAATATAGGTTTAAGATACATAATTAACAAGATTGTGACTCAATGTATACAGGGCATGAGATTTGAGAACATATTTGTGAAGTTTCTGGGTCTTCTAGCTTGAGACACTAAGTAGACTTCAATGCTTTACTCATACGAGGAATAAAGAAAGTCCTGTGTAAACTTACCAGCAAGACTGAAAAAGTTTCCACTTAACCTCTGTGCCCTACCAAGATTGCAGAGGAGCCCAAAGGCAAGTTCAAGCACAGATTTCAATCAGGGAGTATTTATTGTGTGCTAGGAACTACATTATGGAATTATAAAGCAATAGCGACAACATAGGCGGTTAAGTACTTTTAATTTTTGTATGGAAAAAATCAAAAGAACTGTAGAAAGATGTCCAAGTGGTACCAGCATCAGGAGGAGCTTCATGCAAGAGCTGAAATTTGAAGTAACTTTCAACATGCTAAGAGGAGCAGCCTCCTAAGCAAGTGTGGGCCCACAAGCAAAGGCTGTGTGATACTCCAGGACAGAGCAGAACTTTAAATCAGGGTACACCTGGGCATGGATTCTACTCCTTTCCCTCTAAGTGCCCCTGTTCTGGTGTCTGTTATGAACAGAAGCTTTATAAATTAAAGCAGGACAACAGTGTCCTTAATGTGGTTGCTGGATAGAACACCCCACCCAAAGATGGGTTAGTCCATTCAAAAGATAGAACAATAAGTCCATGAATACAGAAGAGTAAAAGGCATGAGGACGTATAATTATGATATATGCACTTTTCAGTATGTATATTACATTTCAATAGCAAGATGTAAAAAGTATTCCAGTGTGGATGATGAATTACATGGTCTCTAGGAAGGCAGGGACTGACACTTACAGATCACCATATAGTTTAGTACTTAATGGAATAGGCTAATTTTCCTAACAAATTAGCCCATTTCCCCGTCACTTCTTCTCTTTTATCCACTATGGTTCCAACCATATTCTATGACCAGAGCTTAGTAAATGCCTATTGAATTGAATTTTACTACTATAAACATTAAAAAAAAAAAACTTTGGAAAATAAGAAATACAGTAGGATAGAAATAATCTAAAAACAAATCAATTTAAACATTGATACAGGGAGCTACTTTTCTTACCATGCGGAATTCTAGAATTGAAATAAAGGTCTATGAGGCAATGATTGGTTTCTTATTCCATCCATGTTCCTCTGCTTAGATCAACAGTACTAGAAATGTCTCAAAAAAGTGCATTTTGTGAGTTTCCAATGACTTACTTGCCCACTCATCTCATTATCTGGCAGGCTGTTTGTCTTTCTTTTTTTCTCCCATCTAACAAATGTAAAACCTCCAGGGTTTTCTATACATATCCTTTTTGAAAATGTTTGTTTCTATTAGTATGTGGGTGCATGTTTCTCTAAAATATAGCCAGAACCCATTAGAATATGCTGTCAGAGTCAGTGGTAGGATTTTGTGTCATTTCCCTTTTGACTTGAAAAATAGCATTTTGAAAAAAATATTTTTCATACACGACATTTTTCTCCCTATTCACTTTGATAGCACCACCTGCTTCGGGAAATATATATTTTCCACAAACCACTCAAATGAACTAATCCATTTTCACTATGTGTCCTTTTTGGCAAAATATCTACAGAATTTGCTTTCATAAAGATAAATTCTGTGGCTTTACTTCTGTCTTTTTTTCTCTCTCTCTTCATGAAAGCAAATTGTTTTTTTCTTGTGGGGAAATACATACAAAAATGAACTAGTAAAAATTAATGAGTGAAATTCTAATTTTGGATAAATTTATTTCAATCTCTCTATCATTTTTTTTAATTTGTAAATGAAAAGTTGAAGGTAACTGACCCTCAAGTTTTATTTTCTTAAGATTAGGTGATTTTTTTTGCTCATTTTATTTTACCTGAAATCAGAGGTAGAGGTAATGTGGACTTCTTGATGTTCTAATGCTGGTATAGTCCGTTATTATGTAATATGTGCAACTAGTAGTACTGTCAAAATTGTAGGTAATTTTTCCATGTCAAAAAGAAGAGTTTGGGATCCTCTCTTTGGAATGTTAGGTGTCCTAATTAAGGAGCAGGAATCAAGAGAAGTGAGGCAGGGCAGGGCTCAAGTAGACTATTTCTTACAGGCCATTCAAAGGGGTTAGTCATTTACAAAGGCCTCTTTGATGAGGATGTGCAGATGGGCTCCCTGGGAGCCTGCACCCAGGCTGGGTTCCAAGAACTAGAAATTCGCCTAAAAGTTTCCTAGTCAGAGTGGGAAAATATCAAAGGAAAAGAAGCCTACACCTCAATGTGTAATGTATTTAAGAGAAAGGAAAATCTCCATTTACCTTGAGATTTGAGAGGATTAATATTAATGAAACTACCATACACTATATATGTGTGTGTGTGTGGTTTGTGTGTATATGTATATAGATGCACATATGTTTATACATATACATACTCATATACATACATATATATACATATCACATATATTTATATATGTATACACACATACATTTTAATGGATTTTATCTGTTAACAAAGATGGCTACAAAACATACCTTCTTTGGGTATAGAGCAGAAATTGTAAGTTCTAGATGGATACAGATTGAGCACACAATATTACACGTGACAAGTCCATTTTTAGAATCATCTTGTGGTGCAGAGCCTACCCATCTCATAGGCATTTGGACAATTTTAATTCTGGAATACCAACCAATGCTTTGAAAATAGCATAGAGGCCTATCTTTAACATTGCTCAGGCATTTCCTGTTGTGGTGACATGAGCAGCGTCACTTCTGATAGTGTCCCAGCTCCCTGTAGGGCAGTGGAGAATGAAAGAATGAGGGGGAAAGTGTTCATTGAGCACTTAACCGTGAACATACTAAGCCTTTTACACGCACTGCCACTTTAAAATATCACTACCTCAGAAGGTAGGTGTTCTTATTAACCCCACTTCAGGAAGGAAGAGCTATAAAAGCTAGATGATAGTCTCAAGGTCACATGCTACTAAATGTCACACCCCGGAATTAAACACACACAGCTTGACCACAAAACTTGAGGTTATAGACACTTCTCTAAACAGCTTTTCTTTTCCCTATTTCCTAAGCCAAATTCAGTGTAAGGGAGATTGACTTCCAATCAGGATTTTAGAGCTAATTTCAACCCGGGTACCATTAATCCCTCCATTGGACAACTTCATGCCCACTTGCTCACTCAATGCTATTGGCAGCCCGTGAAGTAGGGCCCCAGCTGTGGTACAACACAACTGTTCAGTGGCAGGCTTCTGTGTGAACTGTGATCACTGGTGTATTTAAAAATGCACTGAACCAAGTATTAGAAGTCCCAGGCCCTAATTCTGTTGCTACCATTAACTACTTTCATGACATTAGGTAAGGCATCTAATTTCTCTGGTTTAGTTTTCTCATTCATAGAACATAGAAATGTTATTACACCTACTGTTTTTAAATCAGATGCTTTAAACCAATGACAGAATGTGCATAATCAAAGACAGCAATTTCTATCAGTTATGATCCCTATTTTATCAATGAGATAACAGACCAGAGAGATAACTGACAAGGTAACAGAGCAAACTAGCAGTGTAAGGATGAAAGATGGTGAGGGTTCCAAAGAAAAAGTCTTTTGAGTTCTTATTTTTTGAGATGGGATCCTTCTCTGTTACACAGGCTGGAGTGCAGTGGCACATCAGGGCTCACTGTGGTCTCAAATTCCCAAGCTTCAAGCAATCCTCCCAGGCTAATTTTTTAACATTTTTGTAAAGATCGTGTCTCTGTATGTTGTCCAGGCTGGTCTCGAACTCCTGGGATCAAACAGTCCTCCCACTTCTGCCTCCCAAAGTGCTGGCAATACAGGCGTGAACCACAGTGCCCAGTTAAGTCCTTTGAACTTTTAGTCCAGTGCTTTGTCAACATATCATATTACTCCCTGAAGCCTGTGCTATTTCTATGAGTTTAAATGAGAAAACTGGCAAAACTTATGTCCTCATCTACTATTATCAGTCCAGTCACTTTTCAAAATATTTAACAAATGTTAGAAGATGTAATCCTGTATGGCTATCCAAAAGCAGAATTATTTTAATTCCTTTATGTGGAAAGTTCGTGGCACTCTAACCAGAACTTCAGCTGAACCATTTCTCGCTGCTCATACCCTGTCTTTTTTTTTTTTTTTTTTTTTTTAGCTTAGACTGAGGTTAGTTCGGTTCTGAGATGAAGACACCACTGCCGCTTGCTGTTCTTGAATATGCCTCTAAGCGGGATTTTCCCAAGAGCTTTCCCTTAAAGGAAAGCAGAACAGAGGGACGGTTTCAGAAGTGGCTGTTGCACCGCATGGAAGAATCACAGCCTCTGGGACAGGTCTCACCACAGGCTATTATTAGAACTGAGTTGTGAGTTTGCAAATGGAAAGTGAGACTCTGCTTGCATATACGTGCACACTGTGGATGCCCAGGTGCCAACGAGTGAAAGGACTCGCAGATGCCTCCTTGAACAGCATCTGCGTTCCTCTGTTCACTGGGAAGGTGTGCCACCACACTTCTATTTGCTGAGCCTGAGGGAAAAAAAATTTGTTTCAGAGTTGGCAGTTGCTGTAGAGCTACAGTAAGACAGGAGCAGGGGGGCATCTCAGGGTGAATTTCCACTAAGGCAGAGCAGAAGACTGGGGAGGCGGGACGAACATTAAACAGCCTGACATGACAACTAGCTTCTTGTGTGCGTGACTGTGGACAGATGACTATGCCTGTACATTCATCTGGAAAATGGACAAAGTAGACTAGACCAACAGAATTCTAAGTTCCTTCCTAGGGCTAAAATTATAAATTCATATATCCTCTTGCTATCTATTACAGCCTTTACATCTATATCCAGACTTGTATCTACCAGTGGCGGCACCGACACCTGCTGATATAATCCTTAGTATCTCTTTATCTTAACCATTTCTTACCATTTTCATGACTGCAGAAGTCCCTACCAAATTCAGGATTTTCCAACCTTTTGGTCTACAATTTGGCAATGGTGTACATGCTGCATGTCAATAGAGATAGTTACTTTTTCCTTCTCCCATATTCCTTACTTCACTTGGATCCCCTGGGTTCTTCCAATTAGTAGTTCAAACGTGTCTCCCTGAGCTCCCTCATCCATATAAACACCCCCACTCTTACTCCCATTAATCACCTCCCTTGTATCAATTCAACCTACATGGACAAATTGTATTGTATAAAGGCTTCTTCCTGGTCTAAAAGTGTTTATTACTATAATTCCAATAGCAACAATAATAGGCAAAACAAACTATATTTTAAAAATATTGCAAGAAGCTATTAAACTTCTTTTGGATCCTGTCTCTGACACTCGTTAGCTGTGTGACCATAGCTAAGTTGCCTAACCTCTCTGGACTTAAGTTTTCTATTACGTAAAATAAGGATCATGAACGTATCTAGTCCACAAGGTATTTGGGGGTACATATGTGCATGTGTGGGCAAATACACACACACACGCACATACACCATCAGTGCATCTCTGGTTGAGAGAAAAAGAGCATATGCCTCTTTCTTTCCCCATTATTTCTATACTTGGGAATGTATGCACTTTCCTAAACACATTTGAGAGATAGGAAACCCTATCCATTATAAACGTGAAGCACTGAGTAAACCACAATCTATATCATCATCACTAATAATGGCTAATTACCATTAATAATGATAATACTGGTACAAATTATTGGCCTGAAAGTGAGAAGTAATATTTCCTAAGTATTATTAAAGGCCAAAGAAATTGAAAGAAAATGGAAAATAAAATGCTCATCAGCATTTTTATTGACTGATTATGAAATCAATAACCAGATAAAGGATCTATGCACCAAGAACCAAGGAAATAAGAAAGGTCACACCGTGACATCGTTCATGTAGACTAGAAAAAGATCATTCACAGATTCCCAGCACTAGACGGGGCTTCTCAGAAGGCACCTGGTTCAGGGTCTGCTCCTCATAAGGGAGATGATTGGAAATGATAATGATCCAGGATTATTAATATTATTAGATTACCTATTTTATTAAACAAATTCTTGTTGATTTTCAACTTTTCAACAAGACCAACAAAAACCTGGTTGGAGAACAATACATTTAGTATTGTAATTAATTTGAATATCACTGTGGTTTCAGGACATACTTCTCTTTTCAGTGCTTCTGCAGTGAAACCATAGTGATATTCAATACTGACCAGTACAAGATATAAATATACAGTATTGCCATTGATTATTTTTAAAGATGTAGATCAAACTTGTATTTAGATGAGTGTTGTCCTTCAAAATAATCACATGGGAAAGACTTGTGTTTCATTCCAAAGATGTGGCCCTCTCCAAAATGTATTCAGTATCTGTATGAAAATGAACTTGAAACTGTGTTATGATCCACAAAAGAAACAGCTATCTTATTACATCAAAGTCATTCTTTCCCAAAATTAGTTTTACCCAAGTTTTCCAGATTTGCCTCTAAAATAACCTCTGGGTGTTTCTCAAAGAATAAATCCCTCCTACTGAATAATAATTGGTTATCATAGAGAATATTCTAGTAAATGTGATACAATTTTTATCCAGAGTATATTTCTCCAAATATCTGGCACATAAACAGCATTTTTGGAAATTCCATATAAATTTTCAGAGCAATTTCTTGATATTGTCTTTGTCGAGAGAAAATATATGTAAGTACTAATGTAAGTGATGCATATCAGCCCTGCCTTCTACTGTGAGTAAATAATTTGGTAGTTTTTGTCTCAACAAGTAGAACAGGACCTTTCCTATGAGGCAGATTGCCCATTGTATATCTACTACAGTATAAGATGTAAATAGATATCAAGTACTTCTCAGTTGGCTGGTTGGTAACCCAGTCCCTCTAAATTAGTAGCTGTCATTCATGGCTCCACACTATTGGGGTCACCCAGATCCTGATTGAATTGGCCTTGCCTGGCTCCCTGGAACAAATATTTTTAAAAAGTTTCCGAGTGATTTTAATATGCAATCAGAATGAAGAATCCCTAAGTTTTCATAGAAGTTTAAATTTCCGTACTGTGGTCCCTCAAATGATTTCTAAGTATCTCAAGGGCCTCAATGACTTTTTTAAAATGTAGAGATGAAAATGGTAGTAGACATTCATTGTTATTTAAACTTGAGAAGGTAAGTAGATTGAACTATTCATTCAGTAGATTTTGTGAAACAAGTAACTTAAAAATAACAACCCTTACCTTTGCCACTTCCAATAGATGGGCAAGTACTCTTGACTCTGCACTTCAAACATATTCTGAATCTGCCCACTTCCCTGAAACCTCACTCCCTACCCATCTCCAACCCCAGACTGAAGCTCTCATGGTCTCCCACCAGGCTATCAAACCAGTTTTCTAACTAGTCACCTTACATCTATTCTTGAACATATCAGTCCTTTCTTCATATAGCAACCAATGGTAATATTTGGACATATATCTGATTAACATGACCAGCTCATCCCCAGTTTGAAGCTCTTAACACTTGCTGTGGTCTCTTCCTGGGATACCCTACCTCCATGTGCTTTCAACATTCCCTTTCTCTGTGCTTTAGGGTGACTCTTCAGATAACCGTAGCTGATATGGTTCTCTAAGAACAGTAACTTTTCCATGCCTTCGCTCTATTTGTTTATTTAGCACTGATTATAATCCTTTATTGTTCTCTCCCCCAACCTTCCCCATATTACTAAAGTCCTTGAGGTCAGAAGCTTGTCTGACTTGCTCTCCCAGAGCTCCCATTGCTTAGTACAGGGCCTGGATCTTGGTAAGAACTGAAGAATATTTATTGAAGGAAATACATAAGAAGGGATGAATGCATTTATATTTTGGAATTCAAGTAACGGAAGGCGCGTGACTTCCGTGGATACGGATCACCCCTAGAGGCCTCACAGACAAATATGAATAGAATAAGAGATGCTCCAGGGATATGACCTGGCCACTTGCCTGGGTCTTTCCTGTCAGCTTCCTCATCTCTGAACCCATCTCTTTCTTGCTTCCACCTCTATAAAAAATTTCATTTTTACTCTGGCGTTTGCATCGGTATTTGGTCTCTCAGAGTTGTTTTTCAGTTTCTCCACACAGATTTAGCTCATTTACAATGAACTGCATGGGGTAGGATTACAAATCTCTATTATAGCTTAGGACAAAAACCAACAAGGCCTCCCTGGTTTCCCATTATGAGGGGATTTCAACACTAAGAGATTTTAGGAAAATTGAGCAAATTTCCTTAATGGAAACTGAATATTCATAGTATTAACATATTCCTAGTGCATTCCAGGATCAGAGGCTACGTGGAAGCTAGTTGGGTAATTCTAACAGCTCAGAGAATGGCCAAATTACCTCTCTGATGTTGCCTTAAATTTAGTGTTTTCCTTCCATGTTCAATTTCCTTATCATAAAGAATAGAAAGAAAATTTGTATTATAGAAACAGGAAGAGTTTAGTCTATTCCTAGACTACAAAGACAAAATAATATTAACTGTAGACTTGTGTAATCAATCACATTTTCCAGCATATTAAAAGTATTTACTGGTCTAAATTTATTTTGACTATGTACATCTTGGACCTACATTAATCTATACATAGGCTCTCTTTTTATTTATAGGACACAGCCAGAGCTGATACTGAGCCAGTATGCCTATGTGCAACTTTATTGAATGTTTATGGCCAACATCCATTCTGAGTGGTTGAGCGGCCCTTATAATTGTTAAATATTTTGAATATCACCCCTTGATACACCAATCAAGTGGTATTTATTAAACATCACTACGTGCAGCAGCATACTGAGCCAGTCACAGAAGTTAATATAAAATAGTTTAAGGCCTGGCAGCTGACCTGGATGAGAGTATAAATTAGAAGTGGACACAGGATATAAACATGTGCTTTTGCACATATACATGTGTGTGCATACACACAATTCAGTGGAAGACATAAAGTAGCACATATATCAGCCAAGTGAATATGGGAACAGAGTCAATTCAATGCTATTCTATTCTAAAAATACTTTCTGAGCGCCTGTAAAGTGCAAGGCACTTGGGACAGTGTTCTAGAGACACCTGGATGGTGAGACACAGTCTTTCTCATCCTGGAACTTTGGGTGTAATGAGACAATAAGAGCACAGAATCTCTGGAATGAGCACAGGCAGGCATGTCAAGGACAGCTAAGGGCACGGCTAGAGACTTTAGGTGGGTCCTAAAGAATGAGTAGGAATTTCATGGAAAGAAAATTGTGCAAGGGACTTACAGAGAGAGAACAACTTAATCAAAGGAGTCAAAATAATGACGTACGATGTTTGGTTGGAGAAAGTGGTTATTTAGACAAGAGTAAGGGATCTTGTTTGGAATCAGGTAGGACATAACATACAGATTGCAGAAGGTCCTAGAAATTAGGCTGAGAGTTTAGGCCTACAGAGGGAAACCTCTAGAAGATAGAAAAGTGAGAAACAGGGCCAGACTTGAGATAAAAGATCATTTCTAAAAGCTTATGCAAAAGTTAGTTTTAGCATCTTTTTCACTAGAATAGAGTCCCAGAACTCTTCACAGAATGATCACTGACGTCGGCATGATGAGCTCCAGATGGCAAAAGTGGAGAGATAGCAATAACTGCTGTGAGACTTTCAAGTCTGGTTTTAGGATATTTGGCACATCGTGGAACGTGCTAATGTATAACTCAATGTTTAAATTGTCATTTGCTATCCTTAATTTTTAAGGACAAAATAGGGGTCTGAAGCAGGAGATTTTAGAAGTAATATGAGAGTTGACAGACAAAGAAAGAGAACATTAGCCTGGCATGGATAACTTATGTATCACAAGTTACATATTTTAAGTAAATGTTCACTGGATCATTTAACTTGGCATTTATAACTTGGGTCAAAAATAGAAACTTTGTTCAGTGTGTAAGGTACAAGGCTTATCTACAGAGAGACGGAGAAAAACCTCATCTAGGCAAGAGCAAGAATCTGCCAAACTTCTTTGACTTTGAGAAGGTTATAGACAAGGTTGACAGTGTCAATGCATGCAGCCTGATTTATCGTGAGCTTTAGAAGGCCCTCAATAAAGTTCCACATGACAGCCATCCATTGAAGGCTCAAGAGCTAAGGAGATCTAGGATAGAGCATGGAAGTGAATAAAGAACTGGCTTTAAAAAAAAAAAGATTAAAAAAAAAAAAAGGTTGAGGACAGAGATGCCACTGACATGGTGAGCTACATTGCCTTCCAGATAAGTTTGATAATGGCTAAGCTTTTTTATACAATTGTGTTAGTTTTTGGAGTTGAGGGCGGCATCTCAAAATGTTTATTGTGATAGAATTGCAGAAACTGGAGGAACTAGGTGCTTAATAGCCTAGATAAGATTAATTTCAAGTTAAACTGCCCCTAGCCTGGTTATGTTTTTACAGATTGCAGCAGAATTTGATCAGAAAGGAGGCAGAAAATAAACAGTCACAGTGAACCGGTAAGTTGGCTATTTAAACGGTAGAAACAATTTCAACAGCTAAGATGGGGCTAATGAACCTAAAGAAAAGAGGAAACGTATATTAGGCTAGGAAGTGGGATACCTGAGTTCCATTTACGTGTGAGTGTTTAAACAAGCCACTTAACCTTAATCTATAAATGAGCAAGTTGGAGCGAATGATTTTGGAGGTCTCTTAATAATAATCTTATATAATACAGTGTTGATAATTGTGACGTAAGAGGTTGAGTATTTACCTTGAATGACCAGAAGACTTAGGGATGTTTAGATAATTTAATTTCACAGTTAGAGCAGAAAGAGACCCCCTTCCAGCCCCAAATCCACATAAATAGTACATAATAGAAATAATAATGAAATAAATGTCAAGCATTTTCTGTAAATTAAAGTTGTTTTTACTAAATTATGGGTCATAT
This sequence comes from Mandrillus leucophaeus, assembly GCF_000951045.1. Lineage (NCBI taxonomy): Eukaryota > Metazoa > Chordata > Mammalia > Primates > Cercopithecidae > Mandrillus > Mandrillus leucophaeus. Next base: position 2,708,398 of record NW_012103076.1, on the reverse strand, counting down.
TTTTTGGATGTGTGCTCTGAAACAAATTAATACTGCTTGCAAGGAGAAAAAAAGGAGATGCAAGTGTCTCAAATATATTGGATACATAAAAGCTGGAGTATGCATAATCGTCTTGCAAGAGTTCTTAAATCTCTGTATATAAACTGTTTAAAAGTAAATTAAAATTATTCCTTAATGAAATACAAATCTGAAGTCACTTGAATAACTAATCATTTTATGACCCATGCAGTGAATTTTTAATGCCTACTTCTACCTGATTATTTTAGATATGTCTGTGTTGTAAATTAAAAGCTACATAAATCATTAATGTGTTGATACAGATCAGTGAACTGCTTACACTATGTGTGATTCCTTAAGACATACAATGTCTGATTCACCTCCCTCCCTTTCAATTATATGCTGCCAGGCTCTTTTTCTCTATTCATTTTTTGCAAGGTCTGGTTTGCTAGAACTGAATTCCAGAGTCTTTATCACTTTACCAAGAGAAACTGATGTTTCCAATCCAAAGAGGGCTCACACCGCAAAAATGAACAGGTCCTAAACCCAAGAGTGTGAACACAGAATCTATGAGGGAGATTTGCTGTTATTTTTGTTTTTGTTTTAGTAATCTATGCTCCCGAGAAACTCTAGCAACAAAACATGACCTCTGCACTTTTTTTTTTTTTAGGTCATTGCAACCTTTTTACCTTCCTTGAAAATGTCATGCCCTTTCTGTACCTTGAGTTATGAGGTTCCTGTTGGCACGTAGGAGGGCCTTCATTTTCATCCTCCATCAATCCAGTGATTATATTTTTTCATCCACTAGTTCCACATAGACATCTTGTATGATGCTGATTAATCCCACCTATAATCTAAAAAAACTGCAATTCATTCAGAACAAGATTTGGATTAAGTTTATAAAGCCCCTAGTATGAGAACTAAATTTTTCCAGATGCTTTAGACACATAAAGATCAGCAAGACATCCTCCCTAGAGCATAATGGCGAATAGAAAAATACATAAAAGTAGTCAAAAAATGGCATATGCCAAAAAGGAACATCAAACAAAGTTCTATAGATACTTAACTGAGGAAAAGTTAAGGAGGAATTCAAAGGATGAGTAAGAAATTGCCATAGATACAGGAGGTTAAAAAAAAAAAACGGTGAAGGCAGGTAGTTAAATGAGACTTCAGTACAGGGTATAAATTCAAAAATAGTGTGAGTTTAATTGACAAAAAGTCACATTGAAATATACTGAAATGTCTCTGATATTGGGGTTCATTAAAAGTAAAAAGAGAGTTTTTAAAAAATGTTGCATTAATAAAGCTTACATTCAAGTAGATAGTGACAAGCAATGTAAACAACTAATCACTGGATAATTTATCTAGTGTTGGTAAAAATAAAGGGTGAAAGGACCATAATGCTCTGAGTTTTCTATTTTAGATATTTCATTTGAGCAGAGGCATAATTGAAGTCAGGAACCAAGTTATAAAGAAACTTAGTTTTTGGTGCTTAAGAGGTATATGAGTTATCTCTTTAGTATACTTTTACTTTTTTAGATGGTATCATATGCTCCCCTCCTTCCCTCCTTCCCTCCTTCCCTCCTTCCCTCCTTCCCTCCTTCCCTCCTTCCCTCCTTCCCTCCTTCCCTCCTTCCCTCCTTCC
>NW_012103076.1:2685836-2706706 GCF_000951045.1 Mandrillus leucophaeus | reverse complement strand
TTCCTCCCCTTCCTTCCCTTCCTTCCCTTCCTTCCCTCTTTCCTCCCTCCCTTTCTCCCTGCCTCCCTTCTTTCTTTCCTTCCTTCCTCTTTTCCCCTTCATCCTTCACTCTTTCATTCTTTCTTGCTCATTTTTGGTCATGTAGCAGGAAGCGTATTATGGTAGACTGGCAACATATTCTACCATGAATTCACAATGCTTGATGTGAAATTGGGGAGCACCCTAAAGCTCCTTTAAGCCATTGTTTTAATCAGAATTGCATATGAAAATTTAGCTGCTGTGGAAAGCTGTCAGCTACCTTAAACAAAGGAACCCAATGATGAATTGATAAACTAAGAGGTAGGAAATATCGGAAGAGAAATAAAAATGATAAAAATGAGCTATGTTAATATTATAGATATAAAGTGTTTGAAACAAAAATTGCACTGATGGACTTGATACTATACTGAAGACAGCATAAGAAAGGATCATTGATTTTATATATATATATGTAATATATATATATAAAAATTGTCTCAGAATAGAGGACAGCAAATTAAAAAATAAAATTAATACTGTTTCAGTGGCCTATGGGACAATAGCACACAGTTTAATATAGATGCATTTGAAGTCCCAGAAACAAATGAGAGATAAGGGGCCAATGGTATTATTACTTTCCCATTTTCTGACTCAAAACTTTAAGCACTGCAGTTCCCTATCAAGTCTTTGAAGTGTCTCTGTCACCCACCCTTCCTCTCTACACTCTCTGCTCACCCAAGTCAAATATTAACAAAAGATATTGATTCATATTATATTTAGAAACTCTTACAACTCAAACATTAAAAGAAAAAATCCCATAAAAGATGAAAGATGCAGACACTTCAGAAACAAAATATATACATGGTTAATAAAGACATTAAAAAATTCTTAGTGTTATTACTTATTAGGAAAACAGAAAATAAAACTACAAGTAGACACTACAGTAATCTCACTATAATGGCTAAGATTTAAAAAAAAAATAATCGACAGCATCAAAAGGCGTCAAGGTTATACAGCAAAACAAAGACCTATACTTTACTGTTTGGAATTCAGAGTTGTACAAGAACTTTGCCAAAAGTTTTGGTGGCTTTAGTTAGGTTCAACATGTATGTATTCCATAAACAAATTCTACTCTAAGATATTTACCCAAAACAAATGAAACATGTGTCCATTAAATGACATATAGATGAATATTCACAGCAACTATATATAGAACAAAGAAAGGGGGAATTCAAATAGTACACTATATCTATCCAACACAAAAAGCAGTTATGAGAGAACAAATGTAACATAAGAAAAATAGAAAACAAACAGGAAATTGACAGACATACATCCTATCTTGTTAGTAATTACATTTTACACAAATGGACTAACCACGTCAATTAAAAAGCAGTGATTGGCAGAATGGGTAAATGTGTATGACTTAAATATATATTGACTACAACAGACATATTTTAGATTCAGAGACACAAGCTGAAAGTAAAAAATGAAAAAATATATACCTTGCAAACAATAATCAAAAGAGAGCTTGAGTGGTTATATTAATACCAGACAAAATTGAGTTTAGGACAAATATTGTTAATAGAAATACAATTTATAATAAAAGAATTCATCTGGAGGAGATAACAATTATAAATAAATCAATTACATGTAAGTCAATGTAATATACCATGTCATCTCAATGGAAACAATAGAGCATCTGACAAAATCTAACACCTTTTCTTGTAAAAAGTATTTAACAAACTAATAATATAAGGGAACCTCCTAAATTTGATAAAGGCCATCAATGAAAATCTCACAGCTACCATCATGTTTACTGATAAAAGACTTAAATATTTCTTTTCGGATCAGGAACAGGAGGACCAAGATGCCCACCCTACTTACTTGTATTTAACACTGTATTGAAAGTTTTGCTGAGGGTAATTAAGCAAGAAAAAGAAATTGAAGGCATTCAGAGTAGAAGGCAAGAAGCAAAATTATCTTTATTCTCAAATGACATAATCTTTTTCTTAGAAAATCTTAAGTACTTTATAAATGAACTACTAAAACTAGTAAACCAGTTTAGCAAGGTTAAAAGATAAAGGAACAATATATAAAAATCAATTGTTCTTTGAATGGTAGCAATACCTCTCTAAATAAAAAGAAAACAATTTTATTTAAAATAAAAGAAAGAAAATACTTAGGAATAAATTTAACAAAAGAGGCAAAAGACGTATATTGAAAACTACAAAACACTGTTGAAATAAATTAAAGAAAAGCTAAATAAATCAAAGGACATCCTGTTTACATGAACTTGAAAGGTTTAAATTATTAATATGAAATTTTTTTCCAAATAAATCCCGATCAATATCTCAGCTGCATTTTTAAAGAAATTGATAGGCTAATTCTAAAATTAATATGGAAATGCAAAGATCTCAGAATAGTCATAACAATCTTGAATAAAGAAAACATTTCTTTTCAGTTTGAAAATATACTACAAAGCTACAACAAACAAGACTGTACGATACTGGCATAAGGACAGATATTTATATTAATAGGACAGAACTGAACTTTCAGAAATAAATTATCACATTAATGCCAACTAATTTTCAATGAGTATACCAAGATAATTTAATGGAGAAGAATATTCCTTTTTACAACTGGTGCTGGAAGTCTGGATATCCAAATGCAAAATCTTAAGTTGGAGCTCACATCATATACAAAAAGTAACTCAAAATGCATCATAGAGCTAAATGGAATAGCTAAAATGATAAAACTCTTAAAAGAAAAAAAAATAGGAGTGCATCATTTCTCCCTTTGATTTTGTAAGCCTTCTTAGATATAACATCAAAAGCACATGTAACAAAAGAAAAAAATAAAATTATACTTTATCTAAATTTAAAATATTTATAATTCAAAGGATACCATTTAAAAAGTGAAGAGACAATCTATAAACAGAGGAGTCTTGCATTATAAATTTAACTTTTATGAAGTTCTTAAACAAAATTAATCTATGATTAAAACAAATCAGAAAAGTGGTTTTCTCTTGGTGAGTGATTCAACAGAAATGGGCATGAAGGAAATTTCTAAGGTGATGGAGATGCTCTGTATTTTGTTAGGGGTATCTGTTATACTGGTATACGTATTCATCAAAACATCAAACTGTACACTTAAGTTTGTGCTTTCCTCTGTTAATGTTATATAAAAGCAAAACTACACACACACACACACAGATATAGACAGTCTCCAATTCACAATGGTTTTGTTTAGGATTTTTTTTGACATTACAGTGGTGGTAAAGCAGTATACTCCTCGATTTATGATAGGGTTATGTCTTGATGAGCTTATTATAAGTTAAGGATCTCACAGCAAAATATCTGTAACATCTGTATCGAGGTCTAGTTTGAGGGTTGGCTTTTTGCTGTGAGATTTAAAAAATTTATCATCTACTTTCTGTGTTCTAGAATTGAGAAACAAAGTAAATATCTTGAAGTAATGGAAGAGAGGAGTTAATATGGGAAGAGCAAACAAATTCACTTTGTAATGATAGATTGGAATTTCTAGATATCAGTATGAATTTGTTTTAATGTATGTAGAAATATAATTATACAAATAAACACAGAAATAGATGTGTGTGTGCACCTTCATGTATGTGCGTCATACACATAGCTGTAGCTATGACCACTGAAAAGGCCAGGGTCTAGAAGCAACGGCGTTTCAGTAGTAATGAGCACACTTAGCACTAGATTTGGATTTCTAAATTCCGTTCTCCATTAAATAGAAAAAAATCTAACAGGAGAAAAATTCTAATTCAAAGGCTGGGGCAGGAAAAATACAAGACAAAACTTGAATATTGTATTGCATCAGAGAGTAAGGAAATACTCAAAACACCTGGAAAATGTTTCAAAATGACATGAAAGTGACCTTGAAGAGGCTCACAATGGTCAGATCTGAGAGAATATAAAAGTCAAAATGTAAATGAATCATGAATTTGATTAAAAGCATATATAAATTCCTTGTGCTATTCCTGTAACATTTTTGCAAGTTTAAAATTATATCAAAATAAAACTTTATTTAAAAAATAGACAAGTTTGAGGTTTGATGAGAGATGATGAGTATAATCATAGGTAAAGGATATTCAGAAGAGAGAAGTTAGTAGGAGAGGACAGCTGTGTGTGAGATTTAAATAAAGTTTATTATTTCACTCAGTCATTCCACATTTTAACACTTATCAATGCTCTAAGTCTTTTTTTTTAATAAGCATGCAAATTTTAAGGAAGATCTAAATGCACAGAATACCCATCTTTCACCCCTTCCAATTCTCCTTCATCCCTAACAAAACTAAGGGGATTGGCCTTCAATGAAAAGAAAGCCAATGGAGCAAAACCATTAACAGACAAAAGCCACTAGTCTATTGGGAAAATATGTGTCGAATTATTCAACGAAGATTTATTGAGCGCTTACCATTAGCCAGACTCTGTGTTAAGTGCTGGTTGAATAGCAGTAAACAAAGTCCCTGCTCGATGATACTAGGTCACACCTAAACTTGATCTTCTTTCATTCTGTCTCCCAAAACCTGGCAACATATCTTCATTCTTTCCTCCAAGGGCAGAGAAAAGTTGGGCTTGGAGAGGGCTAGCTGTGTGGCATTTCAGCTCCCCCACCCACCTGACTTTAGTGTGCCAGGCTAATTGGCAAGTCCTTGTCTTCTGGAGGTCAATGCTAAAGACACACCAGGGTGTTTTGGGCAGACAGGAGCAGCAGCCTGGTTGCATTCTTTTGAAAGGTCTGACTTTGAGGACAGGTTTAATTAAAGTGAGAAATAATACAGCACTTTAGGGCAGGATGAAAGGACTACCGCACAGAACAGAAAAGAGAACGGAGGGTACAAGTCAGACTTCCTTTTTGAGTTTCCCAGACTGGCAGACATCTTTCTGGAGAGAGGACAAGATCCGCTACTTTCAAAGGGTAGCAGTGTTTTCTTTTATGGCTTCTTTCCCAGGAAGGAGCAGATGCAAACAACCACACTGACGTCTTCCTCACCCTGCCTTTCACTGTGGAGCACCTGCCCTTCACATCCTACTTTGTCCTGAGAGGAAAGTAGATGGCATTTGCTGGAAATATGGTTCTCATGGTTCCCCTTTAAGTTGTACACACACACATATGCATACTCATATTCTATTTAGATAAGTTTTGCTTTTGGGCGAAGAAGCTCTAAGTCTTTATTTCAGAATAGTGCCAGCCTCAATTTCATCAAAAGTATAATATGTACGAAGTTTGGCCTAGATGGTTTTTCACCTGTGTTTTTTTTTTGTTTATTTGTTTTTGTTTTGTTTTATTTTTCCTCTCCTATCTTTTTAGATCCTAAAAATGCATTAGCAGAATGTTTTCTGTTGTTACCACAAAAGCAAAAGCAAACTTACTAAGGCATTACTTAGAGTTAGCTCAGTCTAAATATGAATTATTAACAAAGGATCCAAGGTTGCATTTCAAGAATTCCGTGATCCCTCTGAAATTGGGTCAACATGTTGTATTTATTTGTCTGATGTGGAACACTGTAGCTTACATCTGTGATGGTAATTGAGTGGTTAAGAGACAAGGTTTTGAAGGTGAATGTATAGTTTAAATTACAGCCCCACACTTTACCAGCTGGGTGACTTTGGGCTGGTGACTTACCAGGTGCTTTGTTCAGTGTTCTCAACTGTAAAATGGGAATAGTAGATTTGCTGTGACGAGTCCTATGAGTTAATATGTGGAAAGTAATTAAAACAGTGCCTAGCAAATAGTAATCTATAAATAAATGTTAGTTTTAATTATATTTTCATTTTATAAATGTCTCATAAGGATGCAAAACTAATAAATAGTTAAGAGCCACTGATGTGAACAGAAAGATAATTTATTCATTGCCCAAATGTGCCTTCAGTCCCTAACAGATGCAAAGATTGAGATTGAAGGAAGAACTTGTACATTTCTTTTAAGGCACATTCCAGTCTATCATTTCATTTTATTCCAAAAACCTCTAGAGAGCTGGTGGCGTTTAACCATTTAAGGGAGTGATATCCAAAGGACAATGCATTAATTTCCTTCCCTCCTGGCAGCCAGTTATTTAAGGCAAAGGCTTGGGGTTTGTTCTTCCTGCGAAAGATTTGAATGGTACTCCTCAGCTCCAAAGGCAACAAAATAAACCCCTTCTAACACAGTCATTTCAGAAGAGGATGGAAAATGATAAGAAAAAAAATCAGTAATCAAGTGTTTTCTGTATCTATTATGGGTTAACTTTTCTCAGGGGTGAAGAGAGGAATGCCCTGGAAATAAATCATCCTAGTTATGTCAACAGTCACATTACACATGTGTGCACACACATACACATGCACACACATAGGTACACACACTTATTCAAGTACATACACACATACACATACTCTCAGACACACACTCATGACAATTGGCAAAGAGAATTAAAAACAGTTGGAAGTCAGCAAAGTTACAACTGGATTGCTGAGGACATAGGTTACAGAAAAGATAGCTTTTTATTTTTATTGTCTAAACTGGTGAAGTCCTCTTTAAACTCACTTGGGCTCATAGCCATAGAGTTTGCAGATGAGATGGAGAAATAAAAAAATAAAAGGAGCCATGACAGATGTTACTGTGTCTATTGTCTATTCCAGGTCACTCATACTGTGAGATATACAAGCATCAAGGAAAAGGAAGAAAACAAGGAAGAGGAAAATAGGAAGAAAGGTGGAGATGAAGGAAGTTGGGAGAGGAGAAGGGAAAGGAAGACAGAGAGGGTGGAATAAAGAGGGAAAGAATGGAGAGAAAAAGTATAAATCCCAGTCAACTACAACAAAACAAAACAAACCCTTTTAGGTTATTTGGTTTTGGTCTTGGTGCAAAATAAACAAATAATGAGTATATTGGTTGCCCAGGTTTCATGGGAATAAGCAAATGGGCTGGCTGAAGATGTAAGAAAGTCTAGGCAAAGCTGGAAAGGGCTTGAAAGTGAGCAAGAGGGTGTGGAGCTTTTGTTCTTTTGAGGAAATAGTTGATTCTTTGTTTCGTTTCAGAACCTTCATGGATTCCACTACCTCTTTTGTCCTGGCAGATCCATAATATTTCTAGGCGGCCCTGGTCTGGCTCTGGTCAACTGGGGCCAGTAGGTCAACTATATCCTCCTTTACTCTCCACTCCCTTCCCATCAGTTCCTCTCACCACAGGAACAGAATGCTCCCCAATAATCTGTCCCCCTTACTGTTCCCCCATTAATCTGCCCCCAACCTTGTCTCCTTAACACTCAGACAGGCAGCCTCTCTGAGCCCACCTCAAGCAGATGCGGCAAAGTGCTCAGGATGGGCTGACCTCCTCCGTGTGCTTTCAGGGAGGAAGGGCCACAGCAGCACCCACCTGTGCTGAGACCAATCTGCCCTCCCAGAATGTTGCACTGGTCACCTGGCTGCCTGGTCAGAGGTGCGTTTCTCCCCCAACATGTAGTATTTACATTTTTCAAGGAATTCAGTGTTTCTCCGATGCATGGATGGCCTTGAGACACAGGGATATCTCACTCCTCACAGAGGGATGCTGAGTTTTTCCTCACACTGGGAAACAGAGGCCAGGTGACCTCACCTTTGATGTGCTAAAATCTAGGAAGGCCGTGAGGGTTTCACGTGGGAAGGCAAATGGGCTGGCTAGAAGGAAGGGCCACTGCCCAGATTCTGCCACTAACTGAGAGGTGTGGGCCCTGGTGAGGGTTGGACTCACCCTCCTCTGTGTCTCCGCTTCATATTGCTACAATAGGAGCTCCTGTGACCTCTCTCTACACAGGTTCTATAGGTAGCATGGACAGGTATGATGACCTGTTTAATGAAATCTTCACAAGACACGGGGAAAAAAATGAGTTAAATATGTCATAGAGATAATTCAATTACTGCCATTTTCTATCTTTCTTTGATTCTCATTGTTCTCTTTATTGCTTGTTGTAGAATTAATTTTTTTCTGGCATTTGTTTTTACAAAGTAAGGACTAGGATAGATCGTGTACTAGAAACTGAATATTGAAACTTGAAAGATACATGAGATTCTCTAAGTCCAAAACCAAGGGATAGAGCCATAAAATCTGTTCCATTAAGGAGGATGTGAGCACCTACAGAGGATGCCTGGGCAGCCTGGGGCATGTGGGCATAAGTGACCATAAAATATGACGTTATTCTATTTCTGTTTTATCTTTGCTTCGGTCTTCTGAGTTATCAGTCTACAAAATAATTCCTGTCTGTGTTATATAATGTCCCATTGATAGGTGCTGATCTTGTTCAGTTTCTCTGAATTAAAAACACATATAAATCTTTAGATACACATGTAGCATGGTAGAAGTTTAGCCATGATGAGAATGCACATGTGGCTCTTCTGAGACAGAAGTCCTAATAGAATTGTCCCAGACACATTTTTTTTCTACAAAGAGATGTGAATCTCAAGTCTTTACAGATTATATTACTGTACGAGCACTTGCTTTCACAGTGGATTTGGACCCATATCTTGTATATAACAGAATTTTCTTAAATGAGTTTAATGCCATGACAAACATAGCACAGTAGTCCTCAAAATGGTCAAAGCATTTTAGAACAGCACAAGCCCAATAAAATGATTGTGTGGGGCTGGAGGTATTTTAGCCTCAGGCATCCTAAATAAGGGAGTAGATTGTTTAATGGTTTTGATGGGATAGAGGTTTTCAGAGATGATGAAGGGAAATAAAATAATTTCTTAAACAGGAGTATAGAAGGCAATTAGAATATCTAATAAAAGGGGGAAGTGTTGCTGTGCATTTCTTCGTGAGTACTTACAGTACGCCAGCCTGACCTTTTCTGTAGATATCTCTTATTGCTTTTGGGGCTAAAGCTAAAGACACAGGAGCTGCCTACTGGGCCTTGCTGCTAGCCCAACTCCTCACTGGAACGCTGCAGAACCACACGTGGGAATTACTGGAAAGCTCACATTTATTATTAATACTTGTTAGTCTAATGATATAAAAATATGAAAGAAAGACTTCAATTTTAGAAAATACTCTGGACAATATATATTATTTAAATGTGCATGAATACACTAATTCTTAAAGTCAACAGTGTAAGAAGACAGGCTAGGTTATTGTTTCCATTTCTCGTTTGAGGAATATAGTAACTCTACTTGGTCACAGAAGAACAAGTACTATGGAGCCAGGGGGACGTGGATGTAAACTTCAATGTTCCATTAAAAGAACCATGTAAAGTCAGTGAGATGAGAATTTTCTAAGCTTCAGTTTTCTGATCTGCAAAATGAGGATATTGTCTGCCTTTCTTGCAATGTGGTTTTGAGTTTTAAATATGAAGGCATGTGTTGAAGGCCTAACATTTCACCCAGCACATATTAAAAAGTGCTCAATGAATGCTGGATTGCCCTCACCTTGAGCTGTTCACTAAACCAGAGTCCACACTATGTTTTCTCTGTTCCCTAAATATCATCGTCATATGCTAGCCTCTCATAAAATGTTTCTGCATGAAGAAAATGGCCAGCAAAAGAAACCAAGTAGTTCTGGCTTCTCAAAGTAAACCATATTTCCTACACAAGAAAGTGAAACAGAAAAATGAAAGTAATTTTCTGATATTGTAAGCCCAAAGTTCCATTTGAAGGACAGTAGGATTTTTATTTACTTTGAATCATGTATGTGTTTATGCAGCTCAAAATGACTAGTTAATAGCTTATACGTGTACCTATATATACATAGGTTATGCAAAGTACTAGAAGCAAACTAGATGAAGGTAGATTGAAATTAGAAAAGTGTTCTAAGTTATTGGTATTACTGACAAAACATTATAAACTCTTCCTTATATACTTAAAGTCCTCTCTGATTTTCTGACTTCCAGTCTTTCCAAATTCAAAATTGGATTATATTTTATGCTTGTAGAGTTTTTTTTTTTTTTTTTTTAAATAAATACAGCTTTTCACATTGGTTTCGTTTATCTGTTTCTGCACATCTGGTTGGTTATGTCTTCAATTAAATTCCATTCCATTTGTCTTTTAATAGTAATAATAATAAAACTTGTGCAGATCAAAGAAAGCCTCTCCAATGAGTTGTTTCTTTTACACCCACCCTGGCTAGAGTGCAGCACATTCTCAATAGTCAATAATAATTTGTAACTACTATGTTTTACTCACAAGAACTAAAGCTCTTTTTTTTTTTTTTTTTTTTTTTTTTTTTAAGGAAAGGACAATACTGGCAAAATATATCATTTCAAGGTTACATTTCTTTTTCTTTATTCATTTATGTATTTGTTCAATGAACAAGCACTGAAATACCTACTGTGCATCCAGTCCATTTTGTTCTATTTGAAGTAGGAATTTGGATCGTATTGTAATGTAATTTTTTATACATAGTGAATTTCACTGTTGATTGTTTTTAATAAACACACAAGAACTTCTTCACCCATGTGAATACTTTTCCTTCAAATCCGTCTTTACTATAGAAAGCATGTGTTCCAAACCCCTTATCTACTCCCCACCCTAATTTATTTTTAAATCTTAGAAGAAGTCAACGCTCAGGAATTACTTGGTGCCAAGCAGAGAGATACTGAGTTTTAGATCTGTAAGCAACCATGGAAATGATGTTGGTGAAACACTTGATCATACTGTAGGTAAATAATACGTTTGGCCAGAAATAGATATAACTGGATATCTTGAAAAACAGCCTTTCAAAATTAGCTCCTAAAATTATTTAAATGATAGAAAATGGATCAGTAGAATATGTAACTAGCCTCTAAGAGAGGAATGACACTATATTAATTTGGATGTTTCAGTCCTTGTACAATCCTTTAAAAGGAGAGTAATTATGTTTCATAACCTTTATTGTTTTAATTTATCAGAAGATATATGTAGCACATGGATTCCCATTAATAAGTTGCTCAAAATTGGCACGGTGAGAGAAGGTGCACAACTAAACATATACAACACCCAATGAAGTGACTTTTAAGGAAACAGTTTGAGGTTTAGAGCTACTATCACACCTTAACGGCACTGTATTCATGCTATTTGCCCATTCACTCTGTGAAGTGTTTATTATTATTTTGGTTTATATTTTTACTAGGTCCTTATATATCTCAGACATTAGAATTTCCTTATCCTTAGCAAATTATGTTGTCATTTTAGTAGTATCTTAAGAATAGTTTCTATTGACTAGATATGTCCTGTAATATTTAGTGAATAAGAATCTGCCTTGCATTTTATACAGCTAGAACCTGATCATTTGATGCTATAAATTCTCAAAATGTGTATTAGAAGTAAAGATGGATAGCTATGATAAAATTATAAACTTAGCTTGTGTATCTCAGAGATAGTTTATTCAGAATGCTGCTGTTAATTACAACCAACTAAAGAGTTGCTAAGAGTTCTGGAGATGGGACTAATCTCAATTTCTCCCAGGTTAATCTTCAAACCATTGCTGGTTTTGCAAATTTGAGAGACTCCAATATCTTTGTGTGGAAAAGAGAGAAGTAAACCACAATCTCATAGAGCAAAACCAACCTTAGAGTGTATCTCATACAATCTCCTCATTTTATAAATGAGGAAACTGAAACTCACTTGAAATGACATCTCCCAAATCAGCCATCAAAGCAGTGCAGCCATGAATTCAGCCATCAAGAAATGCAGGAGAAGGCAGTATACATTTCAAAATTCAGAAGCTGGAAGGAGAACTTGTGAGCAAAGGGAGGCACCTATAGTAGCTAATGAGTAAAAGGAGTCATTCAGGTACCGTGTAGAGTTCCCAGGGAGTGACAAGGAAAAATACACTCCATGCTGCATAAGCTTTGTGTTCAAAGACTAGAGGATGTTCGTGGGAAGACACATTTAGATGCATTAAGTAATAGTACATTCCAATACAATGTCTGATCATGTCTAATCCAAAGTGAGCATGGGTGGTATGAGGAAAATCAAGGATAACGTCTAGAGGGTCATTTAAAAAGGGTGGACTTGACCTGGGCCTTGACATGTGACAAAGACTAAGGAGTAGAAAGAGGCTAAGTGAGCAGGGCTTTGCAAGGTGGCAGGGGAGTAACAGATAGGCAGAAGGGACTAAAACTGGCAAGTATTAAGGAATGAAGAGACTTAGTGGCCCTTCTTGCTGAATTATATTTCAACCACTACCATGGCAGGAGCTGTGCCACCCTCTGGGATGGAAGCTGCTGGGCAATGTGGATCCACCAGTGATCTGTTGCAGAAGCACACCTTCTATGGAGAATGTGGAGACTATAATTCTAGCCACCTTCTATGGAGAATGTGGAGGTGCTCTTCTGCAAAGGATGGTTGGCAGATCCACATTGCACATCCTCAGATGGTGAAATGTGATTCCCTAGAATTGCTAGGGAGAGAAGTGTTTCATGTCTGAAGGCTCTAGTAGAGTTGCAGCAAGAGCAGACCCAGGGCTGAAGGAAGCAGCAGACAGCAATGCTACCTGACAGCCACTCTACAGCATCTGGCTTTCTCTGAAGAGTTGCAGATTTTGAGCCTCTTACGGTTGGCCTGTCCCTCGCCAGCCCTCTCCTTGGAATGCAAGGCATGCCTTCATCCTTTATCCTTCAGGGAGGAGCATCCTAGCCTGATTGGAGGGCAGAGCGTTAGCCCAGATCTCTGGGTCCTTCCCTGGCCCAACTTTCCTTGAGAAGTGCCTCAGTCTATTATCTACCATGGATACCCATTTTTTCTTTATTTGTGATTCCTCTCTAACCTTGCCCTCATTGAATTAAAAACCCATTTCCATGTAAGCTATTGACTGGTTTCAGTAGTTAGATAGAAAAGTGCTGATAGGAAAATGGAAGAATTTTTTTAAGACAGCCAGGGTGAAGGGAGAGAAAGGGGGTGCAAAAATACGGGGGAATCTGAGACAACATGAAGATGTTTAAGCAGAAAAATTTTCTCACCCAGAAGAATTAGTAGGGTTAATATGATGGTGGAGGCTACTGGTTGGAGAACTTTCTTCCTGTGCTAAACTGACCCACTTCAATGTGAGTTAGCAAAGGGCTTCCTCACCCAGGATTTAGACATCTGTGACTTCAGGTCAGTGACGATGACCGTAAGAGGCTCAAAATCTGCAACTCTCCAGAGAAATCCAGATGCTGTAAAGTGGCTGCCAGGTAGCATTCTCAATTCACTGAAGAATTGACTTGAATGTTGCAAAGGAAAAGGAGAAGTTTGAGATGTTTTGTTTGATTATGTCTGAAGGGTAATAAAGGAAAATAAAGAGCTGAAAAGCTGGCTTTTATTAACAGTAGTAGTAATAACCAAACTGTGTAAAGCTTAGGATAAGAGAATGAACGAAAGATACCCCCAAGTAATGGTCTGTTATACTTCAGGTTCAGCATCAAACAAAGCAACTGAGAGACACTTGTAATTGGTCTGTTGGTTGTAGAATGACTTTGTTTATTTTTTTTTACATGCCACATTATGATTTGTCCTTAGTCACAAATTGATAGTGGAAATGTACTTATTAAGTAAATTCATTAGTTTATTTACTCAATATTGAGAACCTACTATACAATATTGTTTTAAAATTCTAAAAAGTATTTTCCAGTCTGCAGACATCATCCTGCACACTTTTCATGCTAATTGCACTCAATATGGAGCGCTCAAAATATCTTTAATGGGTATTTATATAATTGAGATCTCTGATTATATAATCATTCATTCATTCATTCATTCATTTATTTATTCATTTGCCTAGCAAACATTGAGTATTTGCTGCATGCCCCAAGCACTGTGTTAGGTTCTGAGGATTAATGTCTGGCTGGGCATATGTCATTATGTGAGTACAAAAACTTTCCATAGTGAACATGCTGTTGACAGTTGGTGTATAAATTGAGTCACGTTTAAATCAGCTCACAGATCATGGTATTTAGGGAGGTCCCTAAGGAAAATACTCTTGTTACATGAATATTTTTTAATGAAAATTATCATATTTAATTTGTGTCTTCTCTATAAGCCTGAATTTCCATATGCTAGCTTTCTCTAAATAGAAGTACCACCTGTATTTTGTTTCCAGTTTGTGGGGTGCTAACATTTCAATTGGCTGCAGAGTCTTAAACTAATCATTTTCTTTCTCAATATTAGAAAATGTTGAATGGCCAAACACTCATCAAAAATGTCAAAAATGTTTTCATTTTTGAAAGTCTACTCTAAATGCTGAAGTGGCTTGATTAGGTTAAAGAGGTTTTTATATCATTTTCTATAACCACTTAACTTAAGGGTAACTTTTAATGACATCCTACCGAGGGCTTATGGAATTTTAAAGCAATCGGGGTTTTTTACTTCCAATATAGTGAGAAGAAAATTAAACCAATTTATGCTACACATAAGACTTTATACTATGTTCTATATTTATGTTAAGAATATGTGGTATAATATTTTTAACAATATGATGTTATCTTATATTTGTACATCACCTTATATTTTTTCAGCGTTTCAATAGGTATCTGTTTTGAACTTTGTCTTTTAACGACTTGGCATAAAATTTAGTTCCCTGGGCTGAAAACTAAGCTATATAGTTACCAAAGCCATTAAACTAGAACTCATTTTGGTTTTTGTTTCATGTTTGAGGCTTTGTTCTCTTCTTTGCTTCATAGGAATAATTGTCTCTGGAACCAGAAAGTAGGAGAGAAGTCTTGCTCCACCTCTTTAATTATTTGATATTGTTTTCAGTTCAAGGAGAGATTTGGAGTGGTCACTCTTTCATAACAAGCATGTAGCGAGTCCTATATGAAACCTTTCTTTTGAGGCAATGACTCGTAAATGAACCACTCTGAGTATCAGAGTAATGGCATGATAATGTAAAAGAGTTTCTGTTTCTCCATATCCTCACCAATGATTTTTATTGTCTTTTGATTATAGCTACTCTAGTAAGTGTAAGGTGGTTTCTCATTGTAGTTTTAATGTGCATTTCCCTAAAAACTAGTAATGTTGAACAACTTTTCATGTGTTCATTGGCCATTTATATATCTTCTTTGATAACGTAAATAGAGGGTTCTCTGAAATGCTCAATGCAACATATTTTTCACAATACAGAACACAATATCTAATATAAGTCTTTATTCTTGGGAAAGTAATATAATCTCAGCTTTTTATCTACTTGTTGAACCATTAAAAAGAACTGGTAAAAGTAGTAATGGGCCTATTGGAGTGCAGACACTGAAGTCATCCTTTAAAAATACCTATAATTATCTCTAACTCTTTTTTTTTTTTTTTTTAATGTAAGAAAGAAACTTTGTCCAACCCTGAGGAGCTTCATAAAAACCTGTGAATTTCTATCAGTATGTATATGGGATCTGCCTCTATTTTCCACCTTTTTCTGGCTTCTCAACCAGCAAGGACAACAGTGAATAAAATAACATTTACCTGGAGTTTCATTCATCAACATTCTGTCCCCAAGAACCTCTTTACATGTTGGGAAGAAGAGAATATTTTCCTCTTTAATTATAAGATAACATTCATATTCATCTAAGGAAGGGTCTCATTTCAAGCAAAACCTAAACGTAAGTTTCCCTGGAGTACTTTGTATAAGGAGAGAGACCAACAAATCAGCTATCTGATTATGCAGGACGCACTCTGGCCTGACTGGTCAGTTTTGTTTTAATGTTAAAAAAAGGCCACAGACTCTGCAGAAAACTACTCTGCAAGCTCATCTAGTAGTCAATGTCATTTCCTGTAATCTGGCAAATTTTGAGATAACCAGACCTTTCTGAATAAACTTTACTTTAAAAATTGCATAGTCCACTTTATAAATCTAATTCCAAAAAAGGCACTGCCTTCATCCTAACCAGCTTGTAGGCAAATAATGTGATTGAAAACACATTCATAATTCAACATGGTTAAACGCCAAGGGCCAAAGAGATAGTACTTCGCTGGCCAGTGTGGAGTGGGATGACATTCATGGTTGATTCAGCTCCTCGAAGCAAGCTGTGTAATTGGAGAAACTGAGAGAAGTGACCTCAGCTATGTGTCCTAGTGGTGTCAAAATACATTCCCATCAGTCTGACAAGTGACCAGTTTGGAGGGTTCTTTTCAATCAAAGCAAAAATGGCAAGTCACAATTTTCAAGATTTCTGGAAATGCTAGATATAAAATGAGCAGACTAGAAGAGAATCTTTGTCAATAATAATCATAAACATAACTAGCATCTCTTTATAGCTCACAAAGTTCTTTCCTCTATATGATTTTATTTGAGTCACATACTATATGAGGTTGAAGTCATTATATGCATTTTCAGATGAGGAAGCTAAAGCAAAAAGCATTTAAGTGAGAAGCAGTTTAGTTTGGTGGTTTGAAACAGAGTATTTGGTGTCTGACTTACGAGGTATAAGTCTTACCTCTACTGCAACCTAGAAGGGAGAACTGGGACAAATTACCTGGAAGACTGAATGGTGACAAATCACCTAATATCTCTGTTTTCTAATCTGCAAAATGTTGATTAAAAATGGTCACTCTGCCATCAGGCTGTTGTGGGGATTAAATAAAACACTGACTGAAATTCACTTTCCTCAGTGGATGGCAAAGAACATTTTAGCTAGTTCTACCGACTGTTAAGGTCACACAAGCCAAAGATAAAAACTTCAAATAGGACCCACATTAAAGAACTCACACTTACTGATTTCATATCTTAGTCTCTTCACATCATTCTTCATTTTAAGTTGTATAATACTCTTCATTTCAATAATAAATATTAAACTAACACAAATGCAGTGATCCTCTGGTATGCCCATAAAATTATTATGTATGCTTATAGAGATTTTAAATGTGTAATATTTATTGCACAAAACCCTGCAACTTTGTATGCAGGTAAGTCATACGCATATGAGATAAATTTAATCACAAGGCACATTGAAGCCTCAGGTGAGTCATACTCAGAATAGAAGCCACTGAGGTCCAGGAAGAGAAGACATATGCACTGAAATAGGGATAAAAGGTTTTTCTCATAGCTGTTATCGTACTGGTTTTTGGATTGATTTGTAAAGATATGGATAGACTAAGCCTTAAAGTTCCAACTTTGGTGATGAAAGACAGGAAAAGCAGCTAGCGTAAAGGAAGGGACAAGTCAGAAAAGAATTTGGGAAGAGAGTAAGAAAAGGAGAATTCACTGGGACTAGGGGTTAGTGATGTTGTGTTGGAAGGGATGTGAGACCAGACTGGCAAGGCTGGGATCAGTGGGTTGGAGGCTTTGATGGTAGTGGCAGTGTATTCTCCCTAAGTCTCGCTGGTGAGTTGCCATATATCTGTGAGTGGACTGGTTCAGGGTTAAGTGATTTCTGTGGGACTGGAAGAGGCTTTATTTCATTCACTGTTTATTGATATATAAGACCATAAAATCCATGTCCATACCTAGCTCAATACCAGACTCTAATTTGATCTTTAGCGCAAAATAAAACTTTGTGGGTGTGTGTGGGTGGGAGGAATGTATGTCTCTTTCCAGGAACAGTTTTAACTCTGATCCTCCCATTTCCTGCAATTCATTGCTCATGGAGCTGGCCCTACTTTAGGGAACAGCTGGGAAGCTGGCTGCCTAGCCTTCAGGCCACTATTGACTACAAGTCTTCCAGAACAACCAGATTAATGGAATTGGATACAACTATAGTGGGTTGCAGTAATTAATCAATTTTATTTTACTTTATATACTTGCAGTTGAGGCTTTTGTATTTAGTATGCAGATTTATGTAAATTAAATTCAAACACATGCAAACTGATATGCAAATATGTGTCCCTAGATTTGCTAGGGAAAAAAAATCTGGTAGCCCTACTGTAAGTTCCTAAAATGCAGTTGGGGGAAGGGAGAAAGAAAGAACTTGAACTACTCTTGCAGCTTGATCTGCCTTTCATTTGTTAATATATGCAAGTTAAAGATGAAAATAAAAACATGTTTTACTTCAGCTGCTCCCTATGTTATAAAATAGAAAGCTGAAAATCTGCAACAATAACAGGAACAAAATCTGTGAGTCTCCTCCTTGAGATAAGAATTCCAAAGTTTTATTTATTCCAAAATCATCTTTAGGCATCGTGTCTCATAAGTGTAGGTTTCTTACTTTTAATTGATCATATTGAAGCTATAACTAAACCCAGAGGAAATGCTCTTAGAGCTCTGAAACACAAGCCTGTTTAATGTAAGCTCTAAGTTGTAGATAAACTGCTCAGAAATCCACAATAGAAGTTGAAGAGAGTGGGAAGAAAAATAAATAATGAAAAAATTATAATTTGATTCATTTGTATTGAACAAACATTTTCTTTAAAAGATTATTATTTCTAAATGAGCTCAAGTTAAGGGACAGGAACATATTCTACAAGCATCAAAATGGAAACTTTCTAAAGAAAAATACAGGCCAGAAACTTAATTTAGAATATATTGCAGTAGAGGAGATAATATCTGGTACTTGCAATGTTGCATATGACAGATATTTGCAAGCAGGTCTAATCATTGAGAAAACAGTAAATAAATGAGCAATAAATACTAGAATAAGCACTGGGCCAGGCATTTGAAGAACTGGATTTACTGCTGGCCCTGCTATGACATTTGACCACATAAGGAAAGTGGGTCTTAATTTTCTCATTGGTAAAATAAGATAATAATAATTGCCTGACCTTCTCCAAAGATTGCTATGCCTTTCAAATGAAAAACAGCAAAGTACTAAATAGATGTTAATTACTTTTACAGAAGTTTATCTGTGGTCATTGCCAAGTTTTCCTTTCTGAGAGGCCTTTAAGCAATAGGGACTTGGTTATGGATTCAATCTAATCAACTAAAGATTTTAAAAACCTGCATAACTAAACTGATTTCTCAAGACAGATGATTTTGATGTAAGTACAACTTGGAATTATGTCGGTAAGGAGACTCTCAGTGTAATGAAGTAGTAAAAGGAGATCATTTTCCAAATTTGTGATCATTTTCTCCTGTGTACAATGAGACTACCTGGGATGTGAATTAAATGGTCCTTCAGGCTTTCAGATTCTGTGATTCTAGTGCCTACAGCCTCCTATCTGGATGCCCAAGAGTCCCCCTTCTACATCTCTGGTCACCCTACACTGGGGGCCTTTCCATGCCCTTGCCATGTATCGCTTTTTAGTTGCTACCAATTCTTGGCACAGTGTTCTTCTTATCAATTGTTGGATGAAGGCATTTGTGCCAAGTAATGTCAATTTCTTAAAGTCATTTTAAAGTTTGTATATTGATTTAATATTGACTCTGTGAATATAGTTGGATATTTCATGTAACTAAAATACAATCCTTGAACATCAAAATTTTAAATCTTTAAGTTGTAAATTTAAAGTGTGGGAAAGGAGACATATTCATATCCACCAAATCTAAAGTTGCTCTCTGTTACTGGGTGACAGTAGAAATGTGTTCTGAGATCAGAAATAAAATATCTACAATGGGTGACCAGACATGGTGGCTTACACCTGTAATCTCAGCACTTTGAGAGGCCAAGGCAGGAGGATCACTTGAAATCAGGAATTTTAAATCAGCCTAGACAATATAGTGAGACTCCATCTCTACAAAAAAAAAAAAAAAAAAAAAAGTAAGAACTTAGCCAGGTGTTGTGGCACGGGCTTCTGGTCACAGTTATCAGAAGGCTGAGATTAGAGGATCACTTGAGCCTGTGTGGTCAAAGCTGCAATGAGTCATAACTGTGCCACTGCACTATAGCCCCATAGTCTGGAGCCTGAGCAACAGAGCAAAACTCTATCTAAACCAAAAAAAAAAAAAAAAAGAGAGAGAGAGAGAAAATATATCCAGCCATCTCACACCATCTCAAATCAGAACAACAATTATTGAATAGTCAAAAAATAACAGATGGTGGTGAGGCTGCAGAGAAAGGGGAACATTTATACACTGGTGGTGGGAGCACAAACCAGTTCAGCCACCATTGAAAGTAGTTTGGAGATTGCTCAAAGTACTCAAAGAACTACCATTTGGCCCAGCAATCCTGCTACTGGGTATATACTCAAAGGAAAATAATTCATTCTATTAAAAAGACAGTTGCTCTCATATGCCCCTTGCAGCACTCTTCACAATAGCAAAGTCATGGAATCAACCTAAGTGCCTCTCAACAGTGGATTGGATTAAGAAAATGTGGTATATATACACCATGGAATACTACACAGCCATAAAAAAAAGAAATCATGTTCTTTGAAGCAACATGGATGCAGATGAAGGCCATTATCCTAAGTGACTTGATGTGAGAACAGAAAATCAAATACCACATGGCGTCACTTACAAGTAGGAGCTAAACATTAAATACACGTAGACATAAAAATGAGAAAAATAGGCGCTGGGGACTACTATTCAGGGGAGGGGAATATGGGGAAGTGGGCTGAATAATCACCTATTAGGTACCATGCTCACTTCCTGGGTGATGAGATCATTTGTACCCCAAACCTCAGTCACATAATATAACTACATAACAAACATGCACATGTACCTGTTTATCTATAATAAAAGTGGAAACTGTTTTTAAAAAAGAAAATGCAAATAAAACCATACCTAGGCAAAAACACAACAACAATAACAAACAAAAAGAAGGATATAGGAAATTTTGTGATGAGGAGGTACTGGGGCAGCAAAAATGAACCCAGTTTAGAATTTAGCTTCTTGGAGAAGTGAATTAGTAGACATGTTTTGTAGGGTATAGGAAAAGTTAAGCTAGAACCTGGAAGAGAAGGAATGGTTTTCCCAGCATAGCAGTGTTAGCCGAAGCCCCAGATGTGGGTGAGTTTAAGAGTGTACATTCTTCTCAGCACCACATCGCACTTACTCCAAAATTGACCATATAGTTGGAAGTAAAGCACTCCTCAGCAAATGTAAAAGAACAGAAATTATAA
>NW_012103076.1:2682714-2683194 GCF_000951045.1 Mandrillus leucophaeus | reverse complement strand
CAAAAGAAGACATTTATGCAGCCGACAGACACATGAAAAAATGCTCATCATCACTGGCCATTGGAGAAATGCAAATCAAAACAACAATGAGATACCATCTCACACCAGTTAGAATGGCAATCATTAAAAAGTTAGGAAACAACAGATGCTAGAGAGGATGTGGAGAAATAGGAACACTTTTACACTGTTGGTGGTACTGTAAACTAGTTCAACCATTGTGGACAACAGTGTGGTGATTCCTCAAGGATCTAGAACTAGAAATACCATTTTACCCAGCCATCCCATTACTGGGTATATACCCAAAGGATTATTAATCATGCTGCTATAAAGACACATGCACACATGTATGTTTACTGTGGCACTATTCACAATCGCAGAGACTTGGAACCAACCCAAATGTCCATCAATGACAGACTAGATTAAGAATATGTGGCACATATACACTGTGGAATACTATGCAGCCATAAAAAAGGATGAGTT
>NW_012103076.1:2678486-2679191 GCF_000951045.1 Mandrillus leucophaeus | reverse complement strand
AATTCTACCAGAGGTACAAGGAGGAGTTGGTACCATTCCTTCTGAAACTGTTCCAATCAATAGAAAAAGAGGGAATCCTCCCCAACTCATTTGATGGGGCCAACATCATCCTAATACCAAAGCCTGGCAGAGACACAACAAAAAAAAAGAGAATTACAGACCAATATCCCTGATGAACATTGATGCAAACATCCTCAATAAAATACTGGCAAACCAAATCTAGTAGCACATCAAAAAGTTTATCCACCATGATCAAGTGGACTTCATCCCTGGGATGCAAGGCTGGTTCAACATATGCAAATCTATAAATGTAATCCAGCATATAAACAAAACCAAAGACAAAAACTACGTGATTATCTCAATACATGAAAAAAAGGCCTTTGACAAAATTCAGCAGCCCTCCATGCTAAAAACTCTCAATAAATTCGGTATTGATGGAGTGTATCTCAAAATAATAAGAGCTATTTATGACAAACCCACAGTCAATATCATACTAAATGGGCAAAAACTGGAAGCATTCCTTTTGAAAACTGGCACAAGACAGGGATGCCCTCTCTTACCACTCCTATTCAACATAGCATTAGAAGTTCTGGCCAGGGCAATAAGACAAGAGAAAGAAATAAAGTGTATTCAATTAGGAAAAGAGGAAGTCAAATTGTCCCTGTTTGCAGATGACATGATTGCATATTTAGAAAACCCCATTGT